>NW_027514382.1:0-300000 GCF_048772815.1 Callospermophilus lateralis | reverse complement strand
GTCCTTGGTAAATCGAAACAAGTTATCCCACTGGGACAGTGACTGGGACTATCTCTGGGTGCCTGGCTTCCTGGATCCCAAGTTCAGAGAGTTCCATCACCAAGTAAGTGAGGTGAAGTCACTTTCTTCAAAAATGAATGAGGTCACTGCCCTGGCAACCACTTTGTTCTAACAGTTGCTTCAAATGGTCCCATGAGATGGAGGGTGCTCCTACTTTCTGTGACACTTTCACAAGTCAGAATGGTATATCAACCATAGTCAACGGGGATCTTCTCTACACACAGGCCTGCTTTGGTCCATCTTCTCTACATTAAGAAGAGAGAGGCTGATTCAGACACATCCTTTCATCCTCTCCAGGTTGTTTGCCATGTAAAATAAGTTTTGCTCTCTCAGGTCCTTCATAGCTGCCTACAACTTTTCCAAGGATCATATCTGCATGGAACTCTGAGGTTCTCAGCAGGTGGAAGATCACCTACATTCCTCTATTGTAAGACCAACTCTGTCCATGCTCTTCTGTAGTTAGATTGAGGGAAGAGTGTATGCTTAGGATTAACAACAGGTTTGATTTGGGTTAGAAATAATTTGGGGGATGAATAATGGTATTTGGAACCTGCGATATTTAAAAGAATATACAGGTGAAATGTAAGTATGAAAACCGAAATGTATGTAAGATTTGAAGCCCGGACGGCTATTGAGCCCTTGATTGGGATACTTAGCTTTGAATTATGTTCTGCACAGATGTCTCTGATAAATCGATATACAATGGCATAGGACCTTGTGCCTTGGATGACTGAATGTGGAAGACAACATCCAGTCAAAAAGTGAGAGTCGGTAGGATTAGGAAGATAGTCGGAAGGTTTAGAAAGAAGAGTGAATATAGGATCTGGACCAAAAGTTCTTCAGCAATAGGGTTTCGGGTAGAGAGTGAATGTAAATATCAGCACATGTGAAGAGTCAGTCACATTGATGAACTGGGGAAAATATGTAGGAAAGCAGATATCAATAGAGACATTAGGAAATCAGACAAATTATAAAGTGAGTAATAGGATTAAACATTTTCACAGGGTTGAGGTTGAATATATAATCTAAGGAAGAAACAAACATGTAGTCACCAATAGGATTGACATTTGAGAGCATTAAGTAACCTGGACATGGATGTTTTTAGTAATTCATGCTCACTTTCCATTTAGGCTTTGTTACAATCATCAGTGTGATCTTTGCATTTTGTGTCCAGAATATCACTGTGATAAAATGTATATGTAGATCAGGTGACATGAGTATTTCTTCCACCATTTCTGGGAGCAATATTTTGAACATGTATCAATTAGTATTGGGAGTACAAATAGGTGTACTTTGTGTACTTCTAATGGTAACATTAGGGTTACGGTTTATCATGAAGTGTGTGTGAGTTTTGCTTCAAAAATGATTAAAGAATCGAAAATAATATGTTTAGAAAGAAGTCTAGTGAAAAGACCACTAAATAATCATAAAGGAATACATGTTTTCTGAAAGAGGAAGTGATTGAAAGTGAACCAAATGCCTATAAATTTGTGAACTTGTGGATGAAAGGATATATCCTATGATGTCCATAAACTGAAGAAAAAGTAATGTACCAGTGTTGAATAAAAACAAACTTCAAAATACATATCATGTCCCATAGGAATCTAACTGCATTGATGTTAATCCTGGTCAGTTACTATAGAAATATTAGGATATATAAGGACCATTCACTGAAGTTAGTTTTCAGTACTAGTAAACAAATATGTATTTCAGGTGGTTGAATATTTCTGAGAATAATCTTGTGAAATGTGAAATGTTGATTATAAATCCACATACACGAACTAGAATGAATTTACGGAGTGTATAATAAGACACATATATTTCATATTTTGGAAAATCTGGAGATATATATATATATATATATATAAATATATATATATATATACACACACACACACACACACACACACACACACACACATTAAAATGTAGCAATATATATGCCAATCGAAATTTATCATGAAACATATATCATCCACATACCTAAAAATATTAATTTTACTGAACATGGATTTATGTTTAATGTTGTTCACTAGGAAGCTCACCCATAGGTTGAATTTTCAGTTCCATCAGTATTTAGGTGCAGTGATGTATTCTCATAATTTGTAAATTCCAAAGTCAGTTTGCTCACAAGAATGTACGTGTGATACCAGGTAGAAGTCTATATATGCATAAAAATATACATGTTCTGAATAGGCTACACAGAAAAGGAGACAGGAATTTACATATGTGTTAACTTTAAAAACTCATGGAGAAATATTCCAATGAAAGGTTGACAAGAATGATAACACATACCCTTGATAAAGCAGAAGGAAAATCCAAGTATACACCATGCCTCCTATGAAAGGCCTGTATTTCTATCCTGTTAGGTTTCTTTTTCTCCATCATTTTAGGATAAGTAGTCAGAGTCTATTAGGGTATGGGTTAGTGTCAGGGATTCAGTATTTCAAATGGTAAATAGGATAATGAATCCAATGTGTATGCAAATATGTACTACACAATAAACTTCCAACTCTCATCCAGAACAATGCCTTGACATTACCTTTGGCCCAGTGAGACACAATTAGAGGGGGAGAGTTTGAAAATCTGTGAATACAAATATGGAATGGAAAATGCTCAGGAGTTCCCAACCTGGGAGCTGGTAGAGGAGTTTCCAAAAGTACGGGACAGTGTAAACACTACACAACCATGGAGCTCTGCTGGCCAAAAGAATTCTGGAGAAACTGCCTCTGAGGTGTGGCACTTGAAATATATGTTGTTGTCAGGAGCTTTATCTTCATTTGTCATGAAACCATCAAAGCTGGGTCTGCATCTATGTTACCTGGAGAACATGGTTTCTTATTTTCCAATGATCATGAGGCAGCGGTGCTGAATTCTCTCTTTGTAGGTAAACTGAGGCCACTGGGCCGAAGTGTCTCCCATGTGGACTGTGAAGCCATTTGGTCATCCTCCAATTTTCGTGGTGTTTCTTGCTGCTGCACTGGGAGATTGGTATTTGCTTCAGGAAATACAAGGAGTTCAACTGGGACACAGTGTTGGAGGGAGTTTTGTGACATGTGGTGGTTCAGAGTCTGCAGGAGAACGCACCAACCATGCTTCTATCCCATATGCTTGCCCCCTTGATGATAGCAAACTGATTCTAAACATTGCCCTGAAACCTCTCCATATAACAAGACACCTTTACATATAAGGGTCTGCTTGGTGCACCATATCAGCTAAAAGCCATTTGGAAGTCAATGGCAGATCCACATGGCACCACCACAAATATTTTATCACACACCTGCACATCACTACTCTGGGCCAACTACTCTGCAGTTTTCAACTAACCGGCATCTCAGTTCTACACCATTTTCATTATACCCATCAATCAAGGCACTGTCTGGTATAATAATGATCAGCAACAGGACATCCAAATGTTCTTCATTGCCACCTCGTCATGCGAATTTCAAAAATTTCATGGTATTCATCTATCCATTTTACAAGGTTGAAGTTGGAGCCATTGTGGCTTACAATTCATTCAGGAACCATTAAATGGTGAGGAAGCTCATTTCAATGAAAGCTCTGGTACAATCATAAGTGTAAACTTTGCTTTTTGTGTCCAGAATATTACTGTGATAAAATGTATAAGGAGATCAGGTGACATGAGTATTTCTTCCACCATTTCTTTGAGCAATATTTTGAAGACGTATAAATTAGTATTGGGGGTACAATAGGTGTACCCCGTGTCTTTGGATATAGAGATAATGCATGAATAGACCATACTGAGAATAAATAATATAACTGGTTCCAATTTTAAATAATTTTTTGAATTGATACATGAAAATATACAGAAAATCTTATATTGATATACAATCATTCATTCCAACCAGTTCCACATTTAATGGTAATATTAGGGTTATGGTTTATCATGAACAGTGTGTGAGTTTTGCTTCAAAAGTGATTATGGAAATCAATAATAATGTGTTTGGCAAGAAGTCTCATGAAAAGACCAGTCAAGAGACCTGGAGGAATACATGTGTTCTGAAGAAGGAATTGATTGAACGTGAAACAAATGCCTGTAAATTTGTGAAATCGTGGATGAAATATATATACTATGATATATATATATATATATATATATATATATATATATATATATATATATATATATATATAAAACATAGGTGAAATATATGTATGAAAACAGAAATCTAAATAAGATTTGAAGCCCAGAAGGGCATTGGGCCCCTGATTGATATCCATATCTTTGAATTACTTTCTGCAAAGTTGTCTCAGATAAATCCATATACAGGGGCATAGGACCTTGTACCTTGGATGATTGAATGTAGAAGAGAACATCCAGTAAAAAAGGGATAGTCAGTAGTGAAAGCTTAATAAAATAGGTACTTGTCACTTCCTGTTTTTCTGTATGCTTAACAAAACACTTTTGAAATTTTGAGAATATTTGCTAATCTTGTTCCAAGAATGTGCCGTTCCCTACTGCCAAACTGCAGAATGTACTCCCTCACCTGGTTGCACGCAAACCGCCCAGTCGCCCAGACTCATCAATAAACTTCCCTCTCTGCCCTCTCCAAGGAAAGTATATAAGCTCTACTTAAGCTGTTCTCAGGGCTCTCTGCTCTGTTCAAGTGAGTTCTGAGCTCAAACATGCTGGACCCCCAGTAAATCCTTTGCTGTTGCATGATAAAGTCTCTTGGTTGTCCCTTCTTCTGACGCTAGCCCGACCTTTACATATGGAGGTTCCACCTTGATCGAGCAGTTGTGGACGAGAGATCCCAAAGGACCCCTCTCAGGTAAGTAAGGCGCCTCTTTCTGGTTTCAGGTTTCAGGTTAGGGCTTGGCAAATTGACTGTCAATGAAGAGTGTGAGCTCTCTCTGACGATGCCTGACAGTGGTGTTACAGAACTCAAGCCATGTCTCTGGAGGACACCACAGAGGACTCCGGAAATTGAGGAACAATAGTCTCCTCGACTCAGTGATATTTTGATTCGGATTCGGTATTGCCAGCCCATCGGGTTTTGCTGGCAAATCAGTCCTGGTCTCAGTGTTGGACGTCCATTGCCTGTCTTTATTGTCTTGTCTTGTCTGTGTCATGTGTCGTTGCTTTCACTGTTTGTGTATCTTTCATTATGGGACAGCGCACTTCAATGCCTTTTTCCCTGACCCTTGATCACTGCACCAAAGTCCGCTTAAGGGCTCAGAATCTTTCTTTTTTAGTAAAGTGCCGGATGTTGCAGATTCTCTGTACCTCAGAATGGCCAACATTTGGAGGTGAATGGCCCCTAGAAGGATCTTTCTACTTCCCACTAATTTAAAAAGTCAGAGATATTGGCTTTTAGCCAGGGCCACATAGCCATCTGGATCAACAGCCATGTATCTTAACTCAGCAGGACCTCTGCAAAGCTCCTCCTCCATTGGTGAAGCCTATCCTTGCCGCTGCCCCTGCTCCAACTTCTTCCCCCAGGAACTCTCAAACACTCTTCTTCTTCTTCTCCTCCACCCTCTGTTCTCCCTGAGTCACCAGATTTGACTCTACTGGACTCTCCTCCCCCTCCTTATCCCCTGCCCTGGTTCCCCAGCCCCCAACACACTCTAAGTGATTCCCCTGCTGCTGACTCAGCCTCTCGTCCATTGCAGGAAGCTAAGCCGGCCCAGCGCCCTCAAGATAATTTCCCTGTGGCACACACAGCACCTTCTCCCATGGAGGAAGCTGGCCCAGCTAAAGGAATGCGCTGGTGGCAAAAGATTGAAAACCCTGGAACTCTCGGGATGCTCCCCCTCCTTCCCTAGAGGCCAATGGTTATCGATGGCCATGGGGGAAAAATGCAAGCCTACCAGTATTGGCCTCTCTCCAGACCTATATAACTTAAAAAATTACAATCCCCCTTTTCCGAGTACCCAACACAGCTCTCAGGTGTGGTTGAGTCATTAATGTTTTCACAACAGCCTACTTCAGAAGACTGCCAACAACTCCTAGGAACTCTCTTCAAGACAGAGGAACAAAAGGGAATCCTCCAGGAACCTAGAAAAAAATATCCTCGGACCAGATGTTCATCCGACACAACTACCCAACATAATCAAAGCCGGCTTTCCCTTTAACCGACCCAACTGTGACCCCAACACCTTTGAAAGTAGGGAGCTTCTGTCCACTTATAGCTGGGTTCTAATACTGGGTCTCCAAACAGCCGCTAGTGACCAACTAATTTGGCCAAGGTAAGAGAGATTATTCAAGGGCCAGATGAATCTCCCTCTATGTTTCTAGAGAGAATTATGGAGTCATATAGGACATATATTCCTTTCGATCCTCAGGCAGAGAATCAGAAGGCATCTGTCATGATGGGCAAACTGCAATCGATATTAAAACAAATTTACAAAGCTTAGATTGATTACAAGATATCACTTTGAGAGATTTCGTCAGAGAATCTGAGAAGATATACTGTAAGAGAGAAACTGAGGAAGAGAAGGGAGCAAAGTGAGGTTAATGAAGCAAAAGGCAGACTAAGGTGTTGACTAAGGTCCTGGTCACAACAACAAATAGGCCAGAAATTAAGAAACAGGGAGACAAGAAGGGATAAGTTGGCCCACGACAGAGGCCACCCCTGGCCTCAGATCAATGTGCCTACTCTAAAGAAAAAGGACACTGGGTCAAAATTGCCTTAGAAAGTGACAGCCAGGCCAGCCAGCCATTCTGACTCTGGAGGATGACTAAGAAAGTCGGGTCTCATATCCCTTCCCCGAGCTCAGGGAAACTTTTGAAGTGGAGGAGACCCCAGTAAACTGGATACCGGGGCAATATACTCAGCCCTTAAAGCCACAATAGGCGCTCTATCTAATAAAAGGTCTCTAGTTCAAAAAACTAATGGCAGTAAATATCGGACTTGGACAACTAAGAGGACCATTGACTTGGGGAAAGGAAAAATCCATCATTTCTCCCTAGTAATCCCAGAATGCCTGGCCCCATTGATGGACAGAGATCTGCTCACCAAGCTCTGGGCCAAAATAACTTTTAACCCTGAAGGCCCCCAAGTGGAATTTCTAAATCCTTCAGTAGAAATTCCAAGAGTCACGGCTCTAACTATGTCAGTAGAAAATGTACATCAACTCACTCACCATGGTTCAAAGAATCTGCAGGCATTCCTGAAGGATCAAGAACAGAGTTTTCCACTAACCGACTCACAGTGAAGGAAATAACTGAATGGGTAACAAAAGCCTGTCGGGTCCATCAATTAGTTAATGCTTACCCTTCCAAGCTTCCTGCAGGAAAGCACCTACGGGGTACCAAACCAGGACAATTCTGGGAAGTGAACTTTACTTAAATTAAGCCAGCAAGGTATAGACTTAAATATCTCCTAGTCTTTGTAGGTACATTTTAAGGATGGATTGAAGCCTTCCCCTCAAAATAAAAGAAAAAAGAAAAGAAAAGAAATAGCGCAAATTTTGGTCAAGAAGATCCTAGAAGATATTTTTCCAAGATATGGCCTGCCTAAGTTAAAAGGGTCTGATACTGGACCAGCGTTCGTGGGCCAGATAAGTAAGGGGTTAGCCAGGACCCTGGGGATTAATTGGAAGTTACATTGTGCTTATATACCCCAGAGTTTAGGACAGGTGGAAAGAATGAATATAACCATTAAACAGACCTTAAAAAATTAAGCTTAGAGACCGGAATAAAAGATTGTACTATGCTACTGCCTTATGCACTGTTTCATGAAGGAAATACTCACTCTGTTTTTTGTGTAACCTCACCCCCTATGAAATTCTCTATGGTGCCCCTCCTCCAGGAAGGGACCTAACCCCAACTCTAAGACCTAACGATCCCTTTCACACCCCTTGCTTGACAGATTTAAAGCTCTTGAAAGAACTCAGGGATACCTGTGAAAACGGCTGGCCACTGCCTACCAACCTGGGGACAAGGGGACTCCACATCGATATCAAGTAAGAGACTTTGTCTACGTAAGATGACATCAGGTGTCATCCCTGGAACCCCACTGGAATGGACCATACCAGGTGGTACTTATAACACCTACAGAAATAACAAAAAGATAAAAATTGAAAATAAAGAAAGGAAGAAATTAAAAAAAATAATAATGATAATAAAAAAATGAAAATTAAAATTTAAAGAAATAATACTACTAATAATAAAATAAAAAAAATTGAAAACATAAAATAAGTTAAAGAACAACTACACCAACAAAAAATAAAAATAAAAGAAAAAGAAAAAAAAAAACATAAATGCAGTCATAGATTTCGATTAACTTCTCTTAAAGTAGGTGGTGCTGTGCCCACTGGGCCAAGCTTCTCCTCTCAAAGGTGGGAACCATTAACTGTGCAGCAGCTCTAAGTCCCAGACTGGGTGGGTCTCCAATCCTGAGTGCCTAGGGCCTTCTCTTGTGTTTCCTCAAACCAGGCCCCGCTCACCACAATACTGGCTACACGCCAGTTCTGCTGCTCCTGGGAGCCCTGTTTTCATGAATACCTGGGCACACTCTCCCTGTTTGCCTCCCTCAGCCCCTAAGTTTGTAGAGCTTGGGGCTGAGAACCCTCAGCAAATTTGCTTGCCCTCCAGGAGCCACGCCCCTGGTAGCTGGTGCAAGAGACCTCAGTTGTCTGCACTGGTGGGAGCGGTAGCCGAGAGCTCCTGAACGCAAGTCCAATGCCACTCCTGATTCCCTCGGTCTGGCTATGGAGCTCACAGGAGAGCTAGGAGGGGCCCTTATGAAAGAGCTGGGAAGGGCTCTTAAGGTTTCTCCACTGTGTGGAGAGAGATGGCTAGGGGATTAAACACCTGTCACAAAGGTTTCAATGAAGATATCTCCTCCACTCCTGATGTCAGTTCTCTGCCATGGTGGTATCTCGTGCAAATGGTGACCGTTCTTTCCCTTTGCCGGGTGACCAATGCAACGGGTGAGTCCTGACTGACTTTCCCAAGCCCCATTTCAGTCCTTTGGCCACTGCCTATGAAGGCTCAGTTGGCTTTTACCTCTGTAAATTCAGAAGGGCCGACCAATTATTTCAGCGGGATCTTTAGTGCTGAGTCATGAGAAGCAGGCGAACTGGAGGTTGAATGCAGCATATCCGGACTCCGTGTGTGTGTTCTGAGGGGCCCAGATTGTACGCCCCAGATCCACATCAGCTGAGCATTGCCTAGTGATCCTGAGCAAACAGCATTTAGACAGTTTACGGCTCCCTATGCCCGCACATTTGAAGATGTCAGAGACTTGATCTCTCTGCACCTGCCACCATGTTAGATCTCCTCAATGATATTGATGTTACCCTTACAGCTTCCTGGCATAAGCAAGTTCTTGGGATTGTAACACTACTGCTTCTGTTTCCAGTCCAGATTTCTAGAAATGAATCCTTGCCGCCATTGCCTCTGCCTCTGGACCATGCTCACGTTAGCTGCGCTCATGGGTGCTGCGCTCGACTGTGACTATAGCGGAACCACCGCGGCCTCCATTGCTCCTCAGCCCGGTGCCCATCCCCTGGGGCCCAAGCAGCTGCCACCATGGCTCTCCGGACCCCTCCTCCAGAGCACAGGTCCCTTAGCAGGGGAATGCAGAATGACCCCAGAGACAGGCTCTGCCCGAAGGTGCAGCGGCGAACAGGCGACCTAGGCGCTCGAGGCCACGGTCCAGCCTTCAGAGGACAGGACTCGGCCCTTAGCCCAGCTCCAACCTCTAGATGCGGCAGCCGGACAATTTAGACAGAGTCATCAAGACAGCCAGCAGAAAGCAAATGGTGGCTCCTGAGGAGTGGATTTTCGGCACAGAAACCACAGCCCAGCGAACAATCCCAGTCCATAAACTCTCCCTGTATATAAAAATATTTTAAAAAAGGGGGCGGAAGTAACTGAACTTTCTTTGCATCAGGTACTTACAATCCACTGCTGATTACACATTCAGGTTCTCTGCCTGGAGCGAAGCGAAAGAGGAAGCAGATGCGCGCAAAGCGCCCATGGCTTTGAGCAGCCAAGCGTCTCTTTTTCCATCTCTTTGTTCTTCCTGCTGCTTGGCAAGTGGTCCACTACAGATTAACTGTAAAAGGAGCTCTAACCAACTGCACGAAATCTCAGTTAAAGCCGCTGCACTGAGCACCACACTCAGCATTTCAGCAACCCCCGTACGCAGCGGCCATCTTCCCTACCAGGTTTGGTTTTTCGGTTTTCGGTTTTTGTTGGCAGAGTGGCTGCCAGCAGAGAGCGTAAGTTCCCACTGGCGGTGGTGGACAGATGTGTCCTGAAGCCACAGACCACGTCCTTGCAAGGGACTCCTTGGACGATTCGGGGAGGGACGGATGTTTCCTAATTAGGTGACTCTGCTGCCAACCTGACAGGTCTTGCTGGCTACTTATGTCTCTCAGGTTGAATTCACTGTCTGTCTTTGTGGTCTAACCCATCAGGTTTTGCCAGTTACTAGGTTCTAATCTCTCCTTCTGAACTCGTGTTAAACGTTAACTGTGTGTCCGTGTTTGTGTCACGTTTGTATTGTCGTTGTCTCTGTTTGAGTAACTCTCATTACGGGCCAAAGCCATTTCATGCCTCTGTCCTTGAAGCCTTTTCTGGTCCCTGGCTCCAACCTGACCCCTTTGTCCACGATCCTATCACTCAAACCTTCTGCACCTCCCCCTCTTCCCTCCATTCTCACTGAGTCACAAGTTTGAAAGTCTTAGGGTTGTGAACAAACGGGAGCTGCATGATGGTCTTTGTGTGTCTTTTTGTCTGTGTTTCTGTTAAATGTGATGGCATTGTGTGGACCGATGCAGAGTCCCGTGTTCCAACCTGCCTTAGATGTGTGGAAGTAACTTTAGCTAAATTTTAACCTAATGCTTCTCCTGTGAGGGACCAAAAGTCAATAGAACCGCCAGCTTTTCTGTTCTCACCTTTTACACCTCTCTTAGCTGTGTTTTAAAGAACTTTGATGTACTTTACTCCCCTTTGTTAAGCGAGATTAGGGAAGCACTGTTTTCTTTTCTTTCCATAGTTGGGTTGAGCACGCCAACTGCAGAGGGAAATGCCTGGGGTCTAAGAACTTTGATATCTCGCATAAACTTTTCTCAAAACCCTGTCCTCATTATTAAATTGGCATTAATTGGATTTGGGGATGGGATCCAAACCTTCAGTCATAAATTTTGACACCCCAGAGTGGACTTTAAAGGAGTCCCCACTCTGCCCTCTTGGGGAAGCCTAGAACTCAAAAAACTGCAAGCAGAAAATGAACTATTTGGGAGCTGACTACTGAAAAGTTGGGAGATATAGAATATGCCTGGTGCCTGGGGTCAAACCGAACCAGAGGAACTAATCCTGTAAGTAAAAAGTGAGGCTAAGGGACTCGCAGCAGCTGCCCGAGCCATTTTGCTGTGGGGAACTCCCTTATTCCTTACCTGCACTTTAAGGATTACTCCACCTCTGTTTGCTTAACAAAAGGGAGAATGAATGCAGTAATATGTTGATATTATAGATTGTTTCTTGGGGATGATCTTGGCTGAATGTGTATCTAAAAGATGATTTATTATTGTAACAATCTGGTATCTAAATGGGTTTCTAAAGCATTGCACTATCTTACAGTATAAAATTGGGTTTAAACAATTGTTTAGTTTGATTTCAGATAGTTCATGATAGAAACCTTAAATACTTAGGATTAAAAAAAATATTAAAGAGTTTAAATTTTTAACTAGGTAGACTGAGAAAATTCCACTAGATATACCAGTGCATTAACTTGGGCAAAGAAAATAAATTATGATATGGTATCTGTTCCCCTCAGTGTGTAAGATTTAAAAAAAAATGGTGCTAAATTAAAAGGTTCGTCTGGCTTATTGAAATGGCATTAATTAGCAACAATCTTGGAAATATTTAAAGCTTAATTTCGGATACCCAAGGCAGTGTGTGGTTTTTTAAAAAATTTTTCAGCCAATTTAATGTAACTTAATACTACTTTTGAAATTTCAGAACAAAGAAAGTGGGTTATTATCTTATAGAAACTTTTTTGTGATGGTGCCATTTATATTATCAAAAAATGATCCAATTTTTAGTTTTGTGTGAGCAAATTTTTCTAGTTTAGAAAAATCTAAAGATATAAAATTTTGAGAATTACATCTTGAACTTGCATCATAATTTTCAACATTCAAACCTTGAAATTATGACATAGCTATAATGCCTTAGGCATGAGGTTTCTGCTCAAAATTTGCGTCTTTCCAGTTTTCGAGACGTCAGTCAGGACTTAAGTTGATATGCAATCAGGAAGAGACAGATAAAAAGGAGTAAAAGTTTATGTTTACCTGAACTCAAACTAGACTCAACGAATAAGTACATTATATGGTATTTACTAATTACTGAATAGTCATCTTTTTTAGGACTCCTGCTTTTTCTTAGATTCTGTATTTTTTTTTTCTTTTTTTGAGCTCATAATCTTTATCCTGCAGATCGGTAAATGTTTTCGGATCAGATCTATTTTTGATCAACTGTGGAGTTTTTAAACATTGCAATGGAGATTTCACCTGAAAAAGCTACAAGGCCTTTACTATTGTGTTATGTGTTACATTTGTGTTATGTGTTGTATGTCGGTATGCCTGTATGTGTGTAAGTCAATATATAATGCAGTGATATGACAATTGATAGATGAGGAGCGCTCATGAGAAATTTAAAAATGGATTCAAATATCTTTGATTCATGTGATTCAAATGGTTCAATTCAAATTGGGTAAAAAGATAAAAATAAAGATGTCTTTAAAAATAGGTCTATAAGTTTTCTAGGTGTTCAAAAACGCCCTAGTATAATGTTGATGTCTATAAAATAATCTGCTTAAATTCAGAAATTTACATGTATTGTTTCAAAATGTGAACAGAAAGAGGTTAACAAATGGAAAAGAGAAACTAAAAGGTTCTAGATATAGATTTAATAGAGGGAAAATGTGTTTCTGGATAAGAGAGTCTATATGATTAAGTAATTAAAAGGTTTAATAATAAAAAAGTTTTGTGTAAGTTGGTTATATGTGTAAGTTTTGAGCAAGTAATCTTAAAAAATTAAACAGCTGGTTAAACTAGTACTGGTTTTACAAAATTGGGCCATGTTATTTCTTTAAAAAGCTAAACTTGGTTAATACAAAAACATCAATGTAATTGTGGTGTTAATGTGTTCATATCTTCCAGGTATACAAGTCTGTCAGGTAGAAGCTTCAAAAGAGCATTGTATCAAGCTGGTGTTCTAAGGTTGTATGGTAATTCTAGGCTTAAAAGTAAAACATGTTGGAGATTTATGTCTGTCATTTGTGTTCTATAATTGGACTTCTTTTCAATAAGATATTTACAGTTCCATCATACTTTCTACACTGAGATACAATCTAAATGTATTTTTAAGTTTATGAGAGCCTAAACTCTGAAGGTATTATTGTAAAACACAAAGGTAATTCCCATTCATTTCCATGTGAAAACTGTTTTCTTCTGGCTTCACAAAGGGGTGGCCTGAGGCAAAGACTTTCCTGATATTCAGGGCAACATGACAATAGGTAATCAAAAGGACCAAAGCAGGGTTTCTCCACTGAGACTTTACTGGTCACATTGATATCTGAGTTTTCTGAGATGCTTGCCATTCCCTTCAGGTATCCAAAACATGGCCATGTCACAGAGCTTGGAAGGGGTCCATATCTTGGACACAAAACCATGAGCCTATTCTGGAGAGTGGCCAGAATTCAGGAAGAATACAGGAACGTAGGAAGATAGTAGGTGTTTCCCAGTGATAAGGCAAGCCACAGTCCATTCATGAATTGGGCAGGATGAATGTTGGGAAGTTTTCTCCTTGACAGGACACACCCACTGAGACATTCTCTTTTTTAATGTCTACAACTACAGACACACTGGGATACACAGACATAGAAACACTCACCTTTTCAAAGGACTAACTAGAAACAGTTCACTAGAAACCAAACAAACCACCTTTTCTAACTATTCTCAGGACATGAGAAAAAACCACAAACCCACACCCACACGCACAAAGGCATCTCCTTCCCCATGTTCGTTTGGAGCTATCCAGAGTGTCCTCTAACTGGAGCACCATACTATGTTCCCCAGAAATGGCCTGTCCTGTCTCAGATCTGGTCTCCTTGGACAACTCTGTGAAGTTGTCAGGAGCCAGCAGTGAGCCTCTACATGCTTTCTCTGAAAGGGCCCCCCTTCAGAATTTCCTGACATTTGGCCATCCTCACATAAGTAGGTACCATGAAAGACTGATTCTGTCCTTGGTAAATCCAAACAATTGGGATCACTGGGACTGGGGCTGGGACTGGGTCTGGGTGCCTGGCTTCCTGGAACCCAAATTCGGAGAGTTCCATCAACAAGGATGTGAAGTGAGGTTACTTCCTTCAGGAACTGAATGACGTCACTGCCTTGGCAACCACTTTTTCCTAACATTTGCTTCCTAGGGTCTCATAAGATGGAGGATGCCCCATCTTCCTGTGAAACTTTCACAAGTTAGAATGGTTTAAAAACCATAGGCACCTGGGAACACCTGTCTGCACAGGCCTAGTTTGGTCAATATTCCCTACATTAAGAAGAGAGAGGATGATTCAGACACATCCTTTCATCCTGACTGGGTTGTTTGCCATGAAAGAATACTTTTGCTCTCTCAGGTCTTTTATTGCTGCCTACATCTTCTCCAGGAATCATTTTTGCATGGACCTTTGATGTTCTCAGCAGTTGGAAGGTCCCCTACATTCCTGTATTGTAAGATCAACTCTGTCCCTGCTCTTCTGTAAAGTGAGATTGAGGGAATTGTGTATAGTTAGGATTAATAACATGTTCGATTTGTATTAGGAATCATTCTGCTGGATGAATAATGGTATTGGAAACCTGCAATATTTATAAGAATATATAGGTGAATATAAGTATGAAAACAGAAATCTAGGTAAGATTTGAAGCGCTGAGAGGTATTGGGCCCTTGATTGGGATACTTAGCTTTGAATTACATTCTGCACTGAGGTCTGAGATAAATTGATATAGAATGGAATAAAACACTATACCTCAGATGATTGAATGTAGAAGAGAACATCCAGTCAAGAAGTGGTAGTCGGGAGGATTAGGAAGATAGTAAGTTTTGGAAGAAGAGTGAGTCTAGGAGTTGGACCAAGACTTTTTTAGTAATAGGGTTTTTGTTAGAGAATGAATGTAAATGTCAGCAAATGTGAAGAATCAGTCACTATGATGAACTGGGCAAAATATGTAGGAAAATAGATATCAATAGTGACATTAAGAAATAAGGCAAAGTATAAAGTGAGTGAGAGGATTAGACATTTTCAACAGGGTTGAGGTTGAATATATAATCTTAGCATGAAACAAATATCTCCTCACCAATAGGATTGACATTTGAGAGCCTTAGGCATCCTGGACATGGATGTTTTTAGTAATTCTTACTCACATTCAATTTAGGCGTTGGTACAAACATAAGTGTGACCTTTGAATTTTTTATCCAGAATATTACTATGATAAAATATATATGTAGATCTGGTGACATGAGTATTTCTCCCACCATTAAAGGGAGCTATATTCTGAAAACTCAAAAATTAGTATTTGGAATAAAAAAGTTGTACCCTGTGCCTATGAATATAGAGATAATGGATGAATAGTCCATACTGTGAATAAATAATATAACTGGTTTCAACTTTAGAAATTGGAATAAATTGATATCTGAAAATATACAGGAAATCTTATATTGATATACAATCATTCATTCCAACCAATTATACATCTAATGGTAATATTAGTGTTATGGTTTATCATAAAGAGTGTGTGAGTTTTGCTTCAAAATAATTATGGAAATCAAATATAATGCGTTAGGAAGAAGTATCATGAAAAGACCAGTCAAAAAAAAAGGAGGAATACGTGTGATCTGAAGCAGGAAGTGATTGAAAGTGTACCAAATGCCTTTAAATTTGTGAAATGCGGATGAAATGTATTTTCTAAGTTGTCCATAAATTGAAGAAATAGTAATGTACCAGTGTTGAATAAAAATGAACATTAAAATACACAACATTTCCCATAGGAATCTACTTGCATTGATGTTAAACTGGGTCAGTTACTTTAGAACTATAAGGATTCGTATGCACCTTTCACTGAAGTGAGTGTTCAGTACTAGAAAAAAAAATATGTACTTGAGGTGGATGAATATTTCTGAATATAATCTTGTGAAAATTTGATTATAAAACCACATACATGAACATGAATGAATTTAGGGAGTGTATAATAAGAGACATATATTTCATATTTTGAAAAATATAGAGAGTGTAGATTTTTCACAAAACACACAGAGATATTAAAAAGCAGCAATATATATGACAATCGAAATTCATCATGAAATACATATCATACACAGATCCAAAAATATTTATTTTACTGAACATGGATTTATGTACAATGTTGTTCAACTAGGAAGCTCACCCATAGGTTGACTTCTCAGTTCCAACAGCGTTTAGGAGGAGTGATCTCTTCTCACAATCTTTATCTGCCACGTCAGCCATCTCACAAGAATTTACGTGTGGTACCAGGTAGCATTCTATATGTGCATATAAAAATACATGTGCTAAATAGGCAACAGATAAAGGGAGACAGGAATTCACATATTTGATACCTTTCAAAACACATGGAGAAATATTTCAATTAAAAATTTACCAGATTTATAACACCTACACTTTATCATGCAAAAGGCAAGTCCAACAATACACCATGCCTCCTCTGAACTGCTTGTATTTCTATTCTGCTTGGGTTATTTTTCTCCATCATATTAGGATTAGTGGGCAGACTCTAGTAGGGTATGGGTTGGTGTCAGATTTCAGTAATTCGAATGGAAAATAGGAAAATGAATCCATTGTGTATGCAAATATGTGCTACAAAAAATCTACCCATTCTCATTCAGAACAATGCCTTGACATTACCTTCACCCCAAGTAAGACACAGTTAGAGGAGAAGAATTAGTAAATCGGTGAATACATATCTGGAATAGAAAATGCTCAGGAGATCACAACCTTGGGGGTTGTAGAGGAGTTTTCAAAAGTAAGGGACAGGATGAACACTCCACAATCGTGGAACTTTGTTGGCCTAAAGACTTCTTGAGAAACTGCCCCTGAGGTTGGGCACTTGAAATATATGTTGTTGTCAGGAGCTTTAGCTTCCTTTGTAGTGATACCATCAAAGATGGGTCTGCATTTATGTGACCTGGAGGACTTGGTTTCTTATTATCCAAAGAACATGAGGCAGCAGTGCTGTATTCTCTCTTTGTAGGTAAACTGTGGACACTGGGGGCTAAGTGTCTCCCTTTCTTGACTGTGAAGCCAATTGTTCCTCCTACAATTTTCGTGATGTTTCTTGTTTCTGCACTGGTATTTTGGCATTTGCTTCATGAAATACAAGGAGTTCAACTGGGAAACAGTGCTGGAGGGAGTTATGTCATGTGTAGAGGGTCAGGGTCTGCAGACGAATTCACCAACCAGCCTTCTATCCCACATAGCTTGGCCCCTTGTCCATAACAAACTGATTCTGATCATTGCCCTAAAACCTCTCCATATAACAAGATGCCTTTACATATAAGGGTCTGCTGGCTGCACCATGTCAGCCAAAATCCATTTGGAAGTCAATGGCAGAACCACATGGCCCCACCACAGATGTTTTATCATACACCTGCTCACCACAGCTCTGGGCCTACTTCTCAGCAGGCTACAACTTACTGGCATCTTTGTTCTACACAATTTTTAAGAAAACAAGTCAAACAAGGCACTGTCTGGTACACTCATGATCAGCAAGAAGACTTCCAAAGGTTCTCTAGTGACACCTGGTCATGGGAATTTCAAACATTTTATGGTATTTACTGAGCCATTTTTCAAGGATGACGTTGGAGGCACTGTGGGTTACAATTCATTCAGGAACCATTAAATGTTGAGGAAGCTCATTTCAATGAAAGCTCTACAGAACTCTCACAGGTAAGGCTTCCAAAAGAGTGGCCAAAAGACACATATATTTCATATTTAGTAAAATCTGGACAGTGTGTGTGTATATATATATATACACACACACACACACACACACACACACACACACACACACACACAGACATTAAAAACTAGCAATATATATGCCAATCGAAATTAATCGTGAAATATATATCATCCACGTATCCAAAAGTATTCATTCATTTTACTGAACATGGATTTATGTATAAGTTGTTCAACTAGGAAGCCCACCCATAGGTTGAATTTTCAGTTCCAACAGCATTTAGGAGGAGTGATCTCTTCTCACAATTTGTATCTGCCAAGTCAGCCACCTCACAAGAAAATACGTGTGATACAAGGTATGATTCTATATGTGCATTTAAAAATACATGTACTGAATAGGATACAGAGAAATGGGAGAGACAGGAATTCATATATTTGATAAGTGTAAAAACACATGGAAAACTCTTTCAACAAAAAATTGACTAGACTTATAACTCCTACGCTATATAATAGAAAAGGCAAGTTCAACTATACAACACGACTCTTTGATTTGCTTGTATTTCTATTCTGTTTGGGTTATTTTTCTCCATCATGTTAGGATTAGTAGTCAGAGTCTAGTAGGGTATGGGATAGTATCAGGGATTGAGTATTTCGAATGGAAAATTGGAAAATGAATCCAATGTGTATGCAAATATGTGCTACACAAAAATCTTCCCACTCTCATCCAGAACAATGCCTTGATATTACCTTCGCCCCAAATACCACATTTAGAGGAGATGAGTTAGAAAATCTGTGAATACATATCTGGAATTGAATATGCTCCGGAGTTCACAACCTTAGAGGTGGAAGAGGAGTTTCCAAAAGTAAGTGACATGGTAAACACTCCACAAACATGGAGCTCTGCTGGCCCAAAGACTTCTGGAGAAAATGCCTCTGAGGTTGGGCACTTGAAATATACGTTGTCAGGAGATTTAGCTTCCTTTGTAGTGAGACCATCAAAGCTGTGTCTACATCTATGTGACCTGGAGGTCATGGTATCTTATTTTCCAATGAACATGAGGCAGCAGTGCTGAATTCTCTCTTTGTAGGTCAACTGTGGCCACTGGTGTCTAAGTGTCTCCTCGTGTGGACTGTGAAGCCATTTGGTCATCCTCCAATTTTCATGGTTTTTCTTCCTGATGCACTGGGAGTTCGGTAATTGCTTCACGAAATACAAGGAGTTCAACTGGGACACAGTGCTGGATGGAGTTTTGCCACGTGTGGTGGGACAGGGTCTGTAGGATTATGCACCAACCAGGCTTCTGTCCAACATAGCTTGCCCCCTTTACCAAAGCATCCTGATTCTGAACATTGCCCTGAAACCTATCCATACAACATGATGCCTTTACATATAAGGGTCTGCTGACTGCACAATGTTAGTCGAAGTCATTTGGAAGCCAATGGTAGATCCACATGAAACTACCATAGCTGTTTTATTTCACACCTGGCCACCTTTGTTCTAGGCCCACTACTCAGCAGGGTCCAACTAACTGGCATCTCTGATCTTCACAATTTTCGTGAAACCCAGTCAATCAAGGCACTGTCTGGTACACTCATGATCAGCAACAGGATATCCAATGGTTCTCCAGTGCCACCTGGTCATGGGAATTACAAAAAGTTCATGTTATATATTGAGCCATATTTCAAGAATGAAGTTGGAGGCACTGAGTTTTTCAATTAATTCAATAACCATCAAATGGTGAGGAAGCTAATTTCAATGAAAGCTCTGGAGGACTATCACAGGAGAGGCTTCACAAAGAGTGGCCAAAAGTTCACATGAACCCAGGCCCATTGAGGTCTACAATGTGAAGTCCATGTGTGTTTTGACTCTCAACTATGGCTGTCAAATCTTTCACAATAAAATCATGTGATATCCTGGCTGAGATTCCCAGTGCTCTGTGGAAAGCCACTCTGGGCGTAGATCTCAGTTTCCAAGGGCCAATCTTATGTGTGGCCTCCTAATATGCCAACACAATTCATGGCAATACTTCTTTGAGGTCAATTCCAGAACTCAGTCTTTATGGGGAATCACACCAGAGTTCAAGCCCAGGTGGACCCAGTCATCTCTTCCTACCACCACACAAATGACCACAATTAAAACCAAAAAACTCCCACATTGCCCTCATCTTCTTATATATAGACACTCATCATAACCTCTGGCTGGAGGTTTCCTTGAGGGGTGCAGCCGAAGGCAGTGTACAAAATAAGCTCCCGTGCCCCTCATTTGCCTAAAGTCATGGTGGCCTGGACATGCTTCCTGTGAACCAGGAGTGATCAAATAGGCCTGCCATTAATACTGCTCCGCTTCTCCAATTTGAGGCCTACTGACTGTGCGTTTTAGATTCTTTATGTGAATTAATGTCATGAGAAAACCCAAGCAACTATGAGCTAGCCTCTGTAGGATTTAAAGAATTCACTTGACCCAAAGGATCTCTATTCTCACTTAATTGAGATCAGGAACCTTACAGAGGAAGTCAAGAGACTCTATCCACAATGACTGTTCTTTTAGCCATAGCAGGAGTTGGCCATCCATAAGGCAAGCGGCAGTCCATTCCTAAATTTGGTAGAATGAATGCTGGGGAGCTTTCTCATAGACAGGACACATCCACTGATGCATTATCTTTTCTAATGTCTACAACCACGGACAGTGAATTACAGACATAGAAACACTCACATTGTCAAAAGACTTACTAGAAATAGTTCACTCCAAACCAAACAAACCGCCTTTCCTACCTATTCTCAGAACATGAGACAAAACCCCAAACTCATACCCAAACCCACAAAGGCACCTCCTTCCCACAAGTAGGTCTGTGACTATTCGGAGTGTCCTCTGACTGGAGGGCCATACAATGTTCCTCCAAAATAGCCTGTCCTGTCTCAGATCTTGTGTCTTTGGCCAACTTTCTGAAGTTGTCAAGGAGTCAGCGGTGAGGCACTACCTTCTTTCTCAGGAAAGGCACCTCTTCAGAGCTTTTCTGCCATTTAGACATCCTAACATCAGTAGTTAGCAAGAAAGAATGACCCTGTCCTAGGGAAATCCAAAAAGTGAGAACACTGGGACTGGAACTAGGACTGACACTGTTTAACTGGCTTCCTGGATCCCAAGATCAGAGAGTTCCATCACAAAGGAAGTGAGGTGAGGTCACTTCCTTCAGGAACAGAATGAGTTCACTGCCTTGGCAACCATTTTGTCTTAACAGTTGCTTCCAAGGGTCCCATGAGATGGAGGCTGCCCCTGGTTCCTGTGACACATTCACAAGTTAGAATGGTATATCAACCATAGGCACCTGGGAACAACTCTCCACACAGGTCTCATTTGGTCCATCTTCTCTACATTAAGAATAGAGAGGCTGATTCAGACACAACCCTTCATCCTGACCAGGTTGTTCGCCATGGAAGATGACTTTTGCTCAATCAGGTCCTTCAAAGCTGCCTACATCTTCTTCAGGGATCATTTTTGCATGGATCTTTGAGGTTCTCAGCAGATGGAAGATCCCCTACATTCCTGGATTGTAAGACCAACTCTGTCCCTGCTCTTCTGAAAAGTTAGATTGAGGTAACAGTATATGGTCAGGGTTGATAACATGTTCGATTTGGGTTAGGAATCATTCTGCTGCATGAATAATGGTATTGGGGGATGCCACCGAGGACTTGAGAAATCGAGGAACAATTGTCTCCTGGACTCAGTGATTTTTTGTTTCAGATTCGGTATTGCCAGCCCATAGGGTTTTGCCTGCTATGCAGTCCTGGTCTCAGTTTTGGACGTCCATTGCCTGTCTTTATTGTCTTGTCTTGTCTGTGTTGTGTGTTGTTGCATTCACTCTTTGTGTATCTTTCAATATGGGAAAGAGCACTTCAATGTCTCTGTCCCTGACCCTTGATCACTGGACCAAAGTTCGCTTAAGGGCTCAGAATCTTTCTTTTTCAGTAAAACTCCAGACTTGCCAGACTGTCTGTGCCTCAGAATGTTTCACCTTTCAAGTCGGATTGCCCCTAGAAGCATCTTTCTTCTTCCCACTAATTTAAAAAGTCAGAGATATTGTCTTTCAGCTGCGCACACATAGCCATCCTGATCAACAGCCATGTATCTTAACTTTGCAGGACCTCTGCAAGTCTCCTCCTCCATGCGTGAAGCCTTTCCTTGTCCCTTTCCCTGCTCGTACTGCTTCCCCCATGATCTCTCAAACCCTCTGCTTCTCCTCCTCCACCACCCTCTGTTCTTCCTGAGTCACAAGATTTGACTCTACTGGACTCTCATCCCCCTCCTTATACCCTGCCCTCATCCCCCAACCACCAACCCCCTCTAAGTTATTCCCCTGCAGCTGACTCAGCCTCTCCGCCATTGGAGGAAGCTAAGCTGGCCCTACGCCCTCCAGATAACTCCCCCACAGCACACACAGCCCCACCTCCCCAGGAGGAAGCTGGCCCGGCTAAGGGAACTCGCTGGCTTCGAATGATTGAAAACCCTGGAACTCCCGTGATGCTTTCAGAACATGAGAGAAAACCACAAACTCACACCCACACCCACAAAGACACCTCCTTCCCACAAGTAGGTCTGTGACTATCCGGAGTGTCCTGTGACTGGAGGGCCATACAATGTTCCCCCAAAATGGCCTGTGTGTCTCAGATCTTGTGTCTTTGGTCACCTCTCTGAAGTTGCCAGGAGCCAGCAGTGAGGCACTACCTTCTTTCTCTGGAAAGGCCCTTCTTCAGAGCTTTCCTGTTATTTGGCCATCCTAACATCAGTAGTTAGCAGGAAAGAATGACTCTGTCCTCGGGAAATCCAAAAAGTGAAAACACTGAGACTGGGACTAGGACTGGCACTGTTTAAGTGGCTTCCTGGATCCCAAGTTCAGAGAGTTCCATCACCAAGGAAATGAGGTTAGGTCACTTCCTTCAGGAACAGAATGATTTCACTGCCTTGGCAACCATTTTGTCCTAACAGTTGCTTCCAAGAATCCCATGAGATGGAGGCCATGCGTGTTTTGAATCTTAATTATGGCTGCCAAGTCTTTAAGAATAAAAGCATATAATATCCTGGCTGAGATTCCCAGTGTCCTGTGGAAAGCCACCCTCGAACTAGATCTCAGTTTCCTAGGGCGACTCTCATGCGTGGCCTCTTAAATCCCAACACAATTCATGGCAATACTCCTCTGAGGTCAGTTCCAGAACTCAGTCTCTAAGGGGAATCACAGCAAGTTCAAGCCCAGGTGGACCCAGTCATCTCTTCCAACTGCCACACAAATGACCACAAATAAAATCAAAACACTCCCACATGGCCCTCATGTTCTGCCATATAGACACTCATCATAAACTCTGGCTGGAGGTTTACATGAGGGGCGCAGCCCAAGTCAGTATCCAAAATAAGCTCCCCAGCCCCTCATTTGCCTAAATCTGGGTGGCCGGGACACCCTTCTTGTGAACCAGGAATGATCAAATAGGCCTGCCGTTAATACTGCTCTGCTTCTCCAACTTGAGGACTACCTACCTTGGGGATTAGATTGTTAATGTCAATTGGTGTCATGAGAAAGCCCTAGCAGCTATGGGCTGGCCTCTGCAGGGCTTGGAAGAACTCATTTGACCCAAAGATTCCTATTCTCACTTGATGGAAGTCAGGAACCTTACAGAGGAATGCGAGATACTTCACCCACAGTGACTGCTCTTTTGGCCATTTTGGTTTTGGATGCGCACATAAAATCTTTCTTTAGATCCATCAGGTGCTGAGAATCTAAGCCATAGCCTCACACAGGCCAAGAGGCTGATTCAGACACATCCCTCTCCAAAGCAATTAAGCAAAGAGCCACAGATGCTGCCCATTCATTTCCATTTGAAAACTCTTTCTTCAGGCTTTCTAAAGGGTTGGCCTGAGGCAAAGACCTTACTGAAATTCAGGGCAACAGAACAATAGGTAATTAGAAGGAACAAACCAGGGTTTCTTCACTGAGAAGTGTAAAATCCATTGGTGTGCCACTACCTGCTTTCTCAGGAAAGGCCCCTATTCAGAGCATCCCTGGCATTTGGCCATCCTCACATCTGTAGGTACCAAGATAGCTTGACTCTGTCCTTGGTAAATCCAACAAGTGAGACCAATTGGAGTGGAACTGGGACTGGCTCTGTGTGCCTGGCTTCCTGGATCCCACATTCCATCACCAAGGAAGTGAGGTCAGGTCACTTCCTTCAGGAACTGAATGAGGTCACTGCCTTGGCAACCATTTTGTTCTAACAGTTGCTTCCAAGGGTCCCTTTAGATGGAGGCTGCCCCTGCTTACTGTGACACATTCACAAGTTAGAATGGTATATCAACCATAGGCACCCGGGAACAGCTTTCCACACAGGTCTCATTTTTCCATCTTTTCTACATTAAGAATAGAGAGGCTGATTCAGACACAACCCTTCATCATGACCAGGTTGTTCGCCATGGAAGATGACTTTTTCTCAATCCGGTCCTTCAGAGGTGCCTACATCTTCTTAAGGGATCATTACTGCATATACCTTTGAGGTTCTCAGCACGTGGAAGATCCCCTACATCCCTGTATTGTAAGACCAACTCTGTCCCTGCTCTTCTCTAAAGTTAGATTGAGGTAACAGTGTATGGTTAGGATTGATAACATATTCGATTCGGGGTTAGGAATCATTCTGCTGAATGAATAATGGTATTGGGAACCTGCAATATGTATAAGAATGTACAGGGGAAATATATGTATGAAAACAGATATCTAAGTAACATTTGAAGCCCAGAAAAACATTGGGCCCTTGATTGGGATACTTAGCTTTGAATAAATCGATATACAATGACATAGAACCTTGTACCTTGGATAATTGAATGTAGAAGAGAACATCCAGTCCAAAAGGATAGTAGGTAGTGAAAGGTTATTAAAATAGTTAATTGTCACTTCCTGTTTTTCTGTATGCTTAACAAAACACTGTTGAAATCTTGAGAACTGTTTGCTAATCTTGTTCCCAGAATGTACTGTCCCCAACTGCCAAACTGTAGAATATGCTCCCTCACCAGGTTGCATGTAAACCGCCCACTCGCCCTTACCCATCAGTATACTTCCTCCCTGCCCTCTCAAGGAAAGTAAATAATCCCTGCTTAAACTGTTGTCAGGGCTCTCTGCTCTATTCAAGTGAGCTCTGAGCCCCAGCATGCTGGACCCCAAATAAACCCTTTGCTGTTGCATGAGACAGTCTCTTGGTGGTCTCTTCCTCTGACACTCGCCGGACCTTTACATATTGATGTTCCACCGAGTTCCGTCACTGGCGGACGAGAGACCCCAAAGGGCTCCTCTCGGAGCAAGTAAGGCACCTCTTTCTGGTTTCAGGATTCATGTTAGGGCTTGGCAATATCGCTTGCGATGAAGAGCCTGAGTTCTCTCCGACTTTGGCTGAGAGACCTCTCACAGAGACACAGGGCACCTCCCTGGGGGACGCCGCAGAGGACTCAGGAAATCAAGGAACAATTGTCTCCTCGATTCAGTGATATTTTGTTTCGGATTCGGTATTGCCATTCCATCGGGTTTTGCTGTCTACTGATTCCTGGTCTCAGTGATGTACGTCCATTGCCTGTCTTTATGGTCTTGTTATATCTGTGTCGTGTGTCGTTGCATTTAGTTTGTGTATCGTTCATCATGGGACAGAGCACTTCAATGCCTCTGTCCCTGACCCTTGATCACTGGACCAAAATTCGCTTAAGGGCTCAGAATCTTTCTTTTTTTAGTAAAACGCTAGACCTGGCAGACTCTCTGTGCCTCAGAATGGCCCACCTTTAGAGTCGTATGGCCCCTAGAAGGATCTTTCTACTTACCACTAATTTAAGAAGTCAGAGATATTGTCTTTCAGCAGGGGCCACATAGTCATCCAGATCAACAGCCATATATCTTAACTTTTCAGGACCTCTGCAAATCTCCTCCTCCATGGGTGAAGCCTTTTTTTGCCCTTGCCTCTTCTCCTACTCCTTCCCCCATGATCTCTCAAACCCTCTACTACTCCTCCTCCTGCAAACTCTGTTCTTCCTGAGTCACAAGATTTGACTCTACTGGACTCTTCTCCCCCTCCTTATCCGCTGCACTCGTCCTCTAACCCACAACACCCTCTAAGTGATTCCCTTGCTGCTGACTCAGCCTCTCTACCATTGGAGGAAGCTAAGCTGGTAATAGGGTCTGATAATGAACCCGTGTTCATGGTCCAGGTAAGTCAGGGGTTAGCCAGGAAACAGGGGATTAATTGGAAGTTATATTGTGCTTATAGACCCCAGAGTTCAGGACAGGTAGAAAGAATGAATAGAACCACTAAAGAGATTTAACGAAATTAAGCATAGAGACCAACATAAAAGATTGTATTATGCTCTTGCCTTATGCAATGTTTCATGCAAGAAATACTCCCTCTCTTTCTTTGAGTAACCGTACCCCCTGTGAAATTCTCTATGGTGGCCCTCCTCCAATAAGAGACCTAATCCCAACTCTAAGACCTAACCATCACTTTTATACCCCCTTGCTTGACAGACTTAAAGCTCTTAAAAGAACTCAGTGATACCTGTGAAAAAAGCTGGCCACTGCCTACCAAACTGGAAATGAGGGGACTCCACATCGATATCAAATAAGAGGGTTCATCTACTTAAGACGACATCAGGTGTCATCCCCGGAACCCCGCTGGAAAGGACCATACCAGGTGCTACTTATAACACCTACAGTGGTAAAGGTAGACAGAATCACTTCCTGGATCCATGCCTCTCATCCCAAGCCTGCGCCCTGTCCAGACTCTGGCTGGAAACTGGAAAAGACTGGTAATACTTTCAAATTGCATATTCGCCATGTGGATAAGGTTATAGACTCTCCCCTTGGCCACAAGTAGTCTTAACCCTCATCAGCCCATTCAGCAGCGATGGCTGATCATAAATTCTACTGGAAAAGAAGTATAATCAGTCTCACAAAGAGTCAACTTAGGGACCTGGTGGCCATCTCTCCACCCAGACATTTGTCAGCTGGCTATATGTCATTCCTATTGAGATAACCCTGATGAAGAGGATCCCAATAAAATTCCATTAAATCCCTTCTGTATCATAGATAATGGAAACAAACATTATGGATGTAGGGACACGCAACCAGATGCAGGTTGGCTAGGCTAGATTACTATGGTTGCCTGGCAGACTATCAAAAACACAAAACGTCACGGATGGGTGGGGAAAAAGCCGACTTCTTCTGTATGTCATCGGGATGTGAGCATACAGGGGCTGCCTGATGGAATCCAAACTCCTCATCAAACTCAGTACACAGCATTGGCCATAGTACCAATTAGATAACCAAAACCGATGGCCCCCAGAGGGGTCTCTAGATCCTCAAATTCTGGGTGACCTTTTTAACTTCTGCAAGTGCTCAAAAGTGTGAAAGGCGATTCCCCTATGTGGAAGCCTTTTCCCTCCTTCACTCACATCCTGAACAATGCTTCTCCAATAGATCCTCACTCTCAGCCTTCTGCTCCAGACTCTCTGCTGTCACTCCCACCTCAGAAACCTGATTTCTCTCCTCGAATTACTAGATCAAAACCCCCTAACTTCGTCGGTTCTCAGGTAGCAGGTACTAAGGCACCCCTGTACCCACTCACTCCTCTCTTCTCCTGTCAGTGCCTGCACCGGGTCCCACCAGGACCTCTTACTAGCTAACCCAAAGCTCAAACCAGCTGAGGAGAGCCCTCAGACCCCTATCCAAGATGTAATAAAAATGGCCTTTAAAGTTGCTTTGTCATCACTGAAAACAGTTTACTAAGAATTTGAAGTGTCTCACAGGGTTTTGGGATACTCACTCCCATCTTCCCCTCTACTCTACCTGTTCCACTGCTCATGTTTTTGTTGCTAAGAAATCCCAAACCCCTTTCCCATTATTCTTTTACATCTCTCCTTCCTCATTCTCAGATCCTCGGAGCTGCTCTCAGCCCCACTTTCCCCGTGTTTCCCCTCTGTGCCAGGCCCACAGAAAAGTATTAACTGACCTTCTCCAGAAGTCTTCACCATGCCTGACTTTAGAACTTTCAGCAAAAGGCTCCATATAAAAGAGTTCAATGTAGATAAACTTTCACTTTTTGTATTGCCCTGTTCTACTTGGCCACTGGCTAAAAAACTCAGCACTTCTAAGCTAGACAACCCCTTACTAGTTTCTCCCAAAATATGTGAACAATGCCTCTGGCCTTGAGCTGGCACTTCACAGAGATGCCTACATTTGTAAGATTAAGAAGTTACCAACTAGGCTCCTTGGTAACAGCTGGCAGGGGGGAAAAAGAAAGGGAAGAAAAAGCTCTCACCCTCCCAGGCATCCTTTAAAAGTAAACTTGCACAGAATAAAGAAAAAAACAGAAACAAAATTTGCTTTTTGTTAACTTCTGCAAACTGTGAACTTCTGAGCCCCTTCCCTTACATGTTGGGTACAAAATTCTGAAACTATCTAAACTTGGGGTTCAGGGGATGAATTGATTACAACAGAAGCAATGCCCTCTGAATCCGGTTGCACCCAATTAGGACTGTTTCCCTGTTTTTGGTGCTATCTTAGGTTGCCTTGCCTCGTCCGTCCCTACAACAGTATTATTCTATATACTTAAATATTGTTTATGTTTTCATGAAATGGTCAACAGATATGATTAATTATGTAATGGTGCAGATGCTTTCCAGAGTGCACTATCATAACACAGGTTCATTTGAAATCAAATAGGGGGGGCATAGAACCCGGTTCCCCTGGGAACATATACCCTCACTTTAGCCATCCTATTATGAATAGGAGTTGCTGCAGGGGTGGGCACAGGAACCACTGCCCTGGTCCATGGGACACAACAAATGACCCAATTAGAAGCAGCAATAGACCAAAACTAAGATATTAGAAACCTCCATCAGAGCTTTGCAGGAATCTTTTACCTGTCTCTCTGAACTTATTTTACAGAACAGTCGAGGGTTGGACCTCCACTTCATGAGAGAAGGAGGCCTTTGTGCTGCATTGAGGGAAGAATGTTGTTTCTATGCCGACAATACTGGAGTTGTAAAAAAATCTATGAGTAAATTAAAAAGACAACTTGAAGAGAAACAACCAGAGATAGAGGCCCAAAAATGGTTGTTTGAGTCTTGGTTCACACAGTCTTCATGGTTAACTATGCTTTTATCAACCCTGGCCGGTCCAATAATACTCTCCATATTGTTGCTAACTATAAAACCATGTTTGCTCAACCGTGTAATTTCTTTTGTCCAAGCTCAAATTGGACAAGTTAAACTTATGGCAATACCCCACTAGCAGACATAGAATGTACACCCAAAAATGATCACTTTTATGACTAAAAGTAGCCAGAAGAAGAAGTGGAGAATAAAAGGTTAATAAAATTAGTACTTGTCACTTCCTGTTTTTCTGTATGCTTAACAAAACACTGTTGAAATATTGACAACTGTTTGCTAATCTTGTTCCCAGAATGTGCTGTCCCCAACTGCCAAATTGTAGAATGTACTCCCTCACCAGTTGCATGAAAACTGCCCACTCGCCCTGACCCATCAATAAACTTTCCTCCCTGCCCTCTCCAAGGAAAGTTTATAAGATTTGCTTAAGCTGTTCTCAGGGCTCTCTGCTCTATTCAAGTGAGCACTGAGCCCCAGCATGCTGGACCCCCAATAAACCCTTAGCTGTTGCATGAGACAGTCTCTTGGTGGTATCTTCCTCTGCCGCTCACCCGACATTTATTGGATGATTGAATGTAGAAGAGAACATCCTGTCAAAAAGGTATAGTTCGTAGGATTAGGAAGATAGTTGGTAGGTTTAGGAAGAAGCGTGAGTATAGGATTTGGAAAAAAAGTTCTTTAGCAATAGGGTTTCATTTAGAGAGTGAAGTTAAATGTCAGCACACGTGAAGAGTCAGTCACAATGACAAACTGGACAAAATATGTAGGAAAGCAGATATCAATGGAAACATTACAAAATCAGGCAAAGTATAAAGTGATTGACAGGATTAGAGATTTTCAAGAGGGTTGAGTTTGAATATATAATCTTGGGAAGAAACAAATATGTAGTCACCAATAGGATTGACATTTGAGAGCACTAGGCAACCTAGACATGGAAGTTTTTAGTAATACATGTTCACTTTACATTGTGGCTTTGGTACAATCATAAGCATGACATTTGCATTTTGTGTCCAGAATATTACTGTGATTAAATGTATATTTAGATCAGGGGCCATGAGTATTTCTTCCACCATATCTGGGAGCAATATTTGAAGATGTATAAATTCATATTGGGAAAACAAAGAGGTGTACCCTGTGACTATGAAAATAGAGATAATGCATGAGTAGACATTACTGTGAATATATAATGAAACTGGTTCCACTTTTAATAATGATTTGAATTGATATCTGAAAACTTATAAGAAATCTTATATTGATATACAATCATTCATTCCAACCTGTTACACAAATAATGGTAATATTAGGGTTATGGTTTATCATGAAGAATGTGTGAGTTTTGCTACAAAAGTGATTATGGAAATCAAAAATAATATGTGTGGAAATAAGTCTCATGAAAAGACAAGCCAAGAAAGATGGAGGAATACATGTGTTCTGAAGCAGGAAGTGATTGAAAGTGAAAAAAATTGTCTATAAATTTTCTAACTTGTGCTTGAAATATATATATCCTATGATATGTATGAACTGAAGAAATAGTAATGTACCAGTGTTGAATAAAAATGAATGTTAAACTACACATCATGTCCCATCAGAATCTACTTGCATTGATGTTAAACTTACTGTAGAAATATTAGGATTTGTATGCACCATTCACTGAAATTAGTTTTCAGTAATAGGAAACAAATATGTATTTCAGGTGGATGAATATTTCTGAGAATAATTTTGTGAAAAGTTGATTATAAATCCACATACAAGAATATGAATGAATTTAGGGAGTATTTGAAAAATCTGGAGAGTATTATATATATATATATATATATATATATATATATATATATATATATATATACAGAGAGACATTAAAAATAGCAATATATATTCCAATGGACAATCACCATGAAATATACATCATCCACAGATGCAAAAATATTCATTTTGCTGAACATGGATTTATGTATAATGTTGTTAAACCAGGAAGCTCACCCATAGTTTGAATTTTCAGTTCAAACAGCATTTAGGAGGAGTGATCTCTTCTCACAATTTGTACCTGCAAAGTCAGCCAGCTGAAAAGAATGTACATGTGATACCAGGTAGGATTCTATATGTGCATATAAAATTGCATGTGCTTAACAGGCTACAGAGAAATGGAGACAGGAATTCACATATTTTTTAACTTTACATACACATGGTGAACTATTTCAACAAATAATTGACTAGATTTATAACTCCTACCCTATATAACACAAAAGGCAAGTGCAAAAATACAACATGCCTCCTCTGAACTGCTTGCATTTCTATTCTGTTTTGGTTAATTTTCTCCATCATATTAGAATTAGTAGTCAGAGACTATTAGGTAATGGGTTTGTGTCAGGGTTTCAGTATTTAGAATGGAAAATTGGAAAATGAATCCAACGTGTATGTTAATATGTGCTACCAAAAATCTTCCCACTCTCATCCAGAACAACGCCTTGACATTACCATCAATCCCAAGTAAGACACAATTAGAGAAAAGTTAGAAAATCTGTGAATATATTTATGGAATGGAAAATGCTGAGGATTTCACAACCTTGAAGGTGGTAGAGGAGTCTCCAAAAGTAAGGGACAGGGTAAACACTCCACAAACATGGAGTGCTGCTGGCCTAAAGTCTTCTAGAGAAACTGCATCTGAGGGTGGGTACTTGAAATATATGTTGTTGTCAGGAGCTTTAGCTTCCTTTGTAGTGAGACCAACAAAGCTGTGTCTGCATCTATGTGACCTGGAGGACATGGGATGTTATTTTCCAATGAACCTGAGGCAGCAGTGCTGAATTCTCTCTTTGTGGCCAGTGGGGGCTAAGTGTTTCCCCGTGTGGACTATGAAGCCATTTGGTCATCCTCCACTTTTCCTGGTTTTGTTTTTTGCTGCTGCACTGGGAGTTAAGTATTTTCTTCATGAAATACAAGGAGTTCAACTGGCACACAGTGCTGGAGAGAGTTCTGTCACTTGTGGTGGATCAGGGTATGCAGGAGAAAGCACAAACCAGGCTTCTATCTCACATAGCAACCTGAACCACCTTGAACATAGCAACCTGATTCTGAACATTGCCCTGAAAACTCTCCATATAACAAGATGCCTTTGCATAGAAGGGTCTGCTAGCTGCACCATGTCAGTCAAAAGCCATTTGGAAGCCAATGGCGGATCCACATGGCCCCACCACAGATGTTTTACCACACTCCTGCCCACCAATTCTCTAGGCCCACTAGTCAACAGGCTCCAAGTTACTGACATCTCTCTTCTTCACCATTTTCATGAAACCCAGTCAATCTAGGCACTGTCTGGTATACTCATGATCAGAAACAGGACATCCAAAGTTTCTCCAGTGCCACCTGGGTATGGGAATTTCAAAAATTTCAAGGTATTTATCTAACCATTTTTCAAGGATGAAGTTGGAGGCACTGTGGGTTTCAATTCATTCAGGAACCATTAAATGGTGAGGAAGCTCATTTCAATGAAATCTCTGGAGAACTCTCACAGGCAAGGCTTCCCAAAGAGTTCCAAAAGGTCACATGAAGCCAGGCACATTGAGGTCTACTATGTGAGGTCCATGTGTGTTTTGGGGTGTGTTTAAGGCTGCCAAGTCTTTAAGAATAAAATCATATAATATCCTGGCAGAGATTCCCAGTGTCCTGTGGAAAGCTACCCTCGAACTAGATCTCAGTTTCCAAGGGCGACTCTCATGCGTGGCCTCTTAAATCCCAACACAATTCATGGCAATACTCCTCTGAGGTCAGTTCCAGAACTCAGTCTCTAAGGGGAATCAGAGCAAGCCCATGTGGACGCAGTCATCTCTTCCAACTGCCACACAAATGACCACAAATAAAATCAAAACACTCCCACATGGCCCTCATGTTCTGCCATATAGACACTCATCATAAACTCTGGCTGGAGGTTTCCATGAGGGGCGCAGCCCAAGTCAGTATCCAAAATAAGCTCCCCAGCCCCTCATTTGCCTAACATCTAGGTGGCCTGGACACCCTACCTGTGAAACAGGAATGATCAAATAGGCCTGCCGTTAATACTGCTCTGCTTCTCCAAATTGAGGACTACCTACCGTGGGGATTAGATTCTGTATGTGAATTGGTGTCATGAGAAAACCCTAGCAGCTATGGGCTAGCCTCTGCAGGGCTTAGAAGAACTCATTTGACCCAAAGATCCCTAATCTCACTTGATGAAAGTCAGGAACCTTACAGAGAAATGCGAGATACTTCATCCACAGTGACTGCTCTTTTGGCCATTTTGGTTTTGGATGCGCACATGGGATCTTTCTTTAGATCCATCAGGTGCTGAGAATCTAAGCCACAGCCTCACACAGGGCCAAGAGGCTGATTCAGACACATCCCTTTCCAAAGAAATTAAGCAAAGAGCCACAGATGATGCCCATTCATTTTTTTTTAATTAATTTTTATTGTAGGTTGTTCAAAACATTACATAGTTCTTGATATATCATATTTCATACTTTGATTCAAGTGGGATATGAGCTCCCATTTTTACCCCATATACAGATTGCAGAATCACTTCAGTTGCACAACCATTGATTTACATATTGCCATTCTGGAGCCCATTCATTTTCATTTGAAAACTTTTTCATCAGGCTTCATAAAGGGTTGGCCTGAGGCAAAGACCTTACTGACATTCAGAGCAACAGAACAATAGGTAATTAGAAGGCACAAACCAGGGTTTCTTCACTGAGACTTTTCAAAATCCAGTGGTGTGCCACTACCTGCTTTCTCAGAAAAGGCCCGTCTTCAGAGCTTTCCTTCCGTTTGGCCATCCTCACATCTCTAGGTACCAAGATAGCCTGACTCAGCCTTTGGTAAATCCAAACAAGTGAGACCACTGGGAGTGGAACTGGGACTGGCTCTGTGTGCCTGGCTTCCTGGATCCCACATTCCATCACCAAGGAAGTGAGGTCAGGTCACTTCCTTCAGGAACTGAATGAGGTCACTGCCTTGGCAACCACTTTGTCCTCACAGTTGCTTCCAAGGGTCCCATGAGATGGAGGCTTCCCCTACGTCCTGTGACACTTTCACTAGTTAGAATGGTATATCAACCATAGGCAACCGGAATCAGCTCTCCACACAGGCCTCCTTTGGTCCATCTTCTCTACATTAAGAAGAGAGAGGCTGATTCAGACACAACCCTTCATCCTGACCAGGTTGTTTGCCATGGAAGATGACTTTTGGTCTCTCAGGTCCTTCATAGCTGCCTACATCTTGGACCTTTGAGGTTCTCAGCAGGTAGAAGATCGCCTACATTCCAGTATTATAAGACCAACTCTGTCCCTGCTCTTCTGTAAAGTAAGATTGAGGGAACACTGTATGATTAGGGTTAATAACAGGTTCGATTTGGGTTAGGAATCATTTTGCTGGATGAATAATGGTATTGGGAACCTGCAATATTGATAAGAATATAGAGGTGAAATGTACTCATGAAAACAGAAGTCTAAGTAAGATTTGATGCTCAGAAGGGTATTGGGCCCTTGATTGGGTTACTTACCATTGAATTACGTTCTGCACAGATGTCTCAGATAAATCCATATACAATGGCATAGGACCTTGTACCTTGGATGACTAAATGTCGAAGAGAACATCCAGTCAAAAAGGGATAGTCGGTAGGATTAGGAAGATAGTAGGTAGGTTTAGGAAGAAGAGTGAGTGTAGGATTTGGAACACATGTTATTTAGCAATAGTTACAGAATGAATTTAAATGTCAGCACATGTGAAGAGTCAATCACAATGATGAACTTGGGAAAATATTTAGGTAAGCAGATATCAATAGAGACATTATGAAATGAAGCAAAGTATAAAGTGAGAGATAGGCTTAGATATTTTCAACAGGGTTGAGTTTGAATATATAATCTTAGGAAGAAACAAATATGTAGTCACCAATAGGTTTGTCATTTGAGAGCATTAGGCAACTTGGACATGGATGTTTTTAGTAATCTATGTTCACTTTCCATTTAGGCTTTGGTACAATAAAAAATGTGAACTTTGAATTTTGTGTCCAGAATATTTTTGTGATTAAATGTACATGTAGATCTGGTGACATGAGTATTTCTTCCACCATTTCTGGGAGCAATATTGACTGACTACTACTGACTGATAGGTATAGATTCTTTATGTGATTTGGAGTCATGAGAAAACCCAAGCACCTCTTCAGGGTTTCAAGAACTCATTTGACCCAAAGGATCCCTATTCTCACTTGATGGAGGTCAGGAACCTAACAGAGGAAGGAAAGAGACTTCATTCAAAATTACTGAACTTTTTGCCATTTTGGTTTTGGATGCACACATGGAATCTTTCTTTAGATCCATCAGGTGCTGAGAATCTAAGTCACACAGGGCCAAGAGGCTGATTCAGACACATCCTGTTCCAAAGCAATTAAGCAAAGAGCCACAGGTGATGCTCATTCATTTCCATTTGAAAACTGTTTTGTTCAGGCTTCACAAAGGGGTGGCCTGAGGCAAAGACCTTCCTGACATTCAGGACAACAGAACAATAGGTAAGCAAAAGGTCCAAAGCAGGGTTTCTCCACTGAGACTTTCCTGGTCACACTGTCCCTGCTCTTCTGTAAAGTTAGATTGAGGGAACATTGTATGGTTAGAATTAATAGCACATTCGATTTGGGTTAGGAATCATTCTGCAGGATGAATAATGGTATCAGGAACCTGCAATATTTACAAGAATATATAGATGAAATATGAGTAGGAAAACAAAAATCTACGTAAGATTTGAAGCCCAGAAGGACATTGGGCCCTTTAGTGGGTTACTTAGCTTTGAATTATGTTCTTCACAGATGTCTCAGATAAATTGATACACAATGGCATAATACCTTGTACCTTGGATGACTGAATGTCGAAGAGAACATCCAGTCAAAAAGGGAAAGTCAGTAGAATTAGGAAGATAGTTGCTAGGTTTAGAAACAACAGTGAGTATAGAATTTGGACCAAAAGTTCTTTAGCAATAGCTTTTCAATAAGAGAGTGAATGTAAATGTCAGGTCATGTGAAGAATCAGTTACAATGATGAACTGGGGAAAACATGTAGGTTAGCAGATATCAATAGAGACATTAAAAATCAGGCAAAGTATAAAGTGAGGGATAGAATTAGACATTTTCAACAGGCTTGAGGTTGAATACATAATCTTAGGAAGAAACAAATATATAGCGACCAATAGGAATTACATTTGAGACAATTTGGCAACCTGGACATGGATGTTTTTAGTAATCCATGCTCACTTTTCATTAAGGCTTTGGTACAAACATAAGAGTGACCTTTGCTTTCTGTGTCCAGAGTATTACTGTGGTATAATGTATATGTAGATCAGGTGACATAAGTATTTCTTTCACCATTACTGGGAGCAATATTTTGAAGACATATAAATTCATATTGGGGGAACAAAGCGGTGTACTCTGTGTCAATGAATATAGAAATAATTCATGAATAGACCATACTGTGAATAAATAATAAAAATGATTCCAACATTAAATAATGAATTGATTTGATATCTGAAAATATACAGAAAATCTTTAATTGATATACATACATTCATTACAACCAGTTATACATCTAACAGTAATATGAGGGTTATGGTTTATCATGAAGAGTGTGTGAGTTTTGCTTCAAAAATGATTATGGAAATCGAAAATAATGTGTTTTGAAAGAAGTCTCATGAAAAGACCAGTCAAGAAACCTGGATGAATATATGAGTTCTGAAGCAGGAGGTGATTGAAATTGAAACAAATGTCTATAAATTTGTGAACTTGTGGAAGAAATATATATGCTATGATGTGCATAAACTGAAGAAATATTAATATACCACTGTTTAATAAAAATGAACTGCAAAATACACATCATGTCCCATAGGAAACTGCATGCATTGATGTTAAACTGGGTATTACTGTAGAAATATTAGGATTTGTATGCACCATTCTCTCAAGTTAGTTTTCAGTACTAGGAAACAAATATGTATTTCAGGTGGATGTATATTTCTGAGAATAATCTTGTGAATAGTTGATCATAAATTCACATACATGAATATGAATGATTTTAAGGAATGTATAATAAGACTCATATATTTGATAATTAGAAAAATTTGGAGAGTGTGTGTATACACACACACACACACACACACACATATACATATATATACACACACACAGACACACACACAGAGAAATTAAAATCTAGCAATATATATGCCAATCGAAATTTATCATAAAATATATACCATCCACAGATGCAAAAATAATTATTTCACTAAAAATGTTTTTATGTATAATGGTGTTCTACTAGGAAGCTCACCCATAGGTTGAATTTTCAGTTCCAACAGCGTTTAGGAAGAGTGATCTCTTCTCATAACTTCTATTGGCCAAGTCACAAACCTCACTAAAACGTACGTGTGATAACAGGTAGGATTCTACATGTGCATATAAAAATACATGTGTTGAATAGGCTACAGAGAAAGGAGACAGGAATTTGTTGAGAGCCACATATGAAGGGGCCCCAGCAAACTTCCAGCTGGCAGCAAATTTCCAGCTGTTGGATGATTATTGGCTAACAGTGGCCCCAGCAACATCTAGCTCATTGGAGATTCTCATTGAACTGTTTCCCCGCCCTTTCAGACTGCAAGCTGATGATTGGCTCACAGCGGCCCCAGCAACATCTAGCTGATTGGCTCCTCTGTGGTGATGCTCATTGGACAGTTTCCCTGCCCTTTCAGACCACGGAGCTGCTCATTGGGGGACTTTTTTGGCTCCACCCACGCAACCCAACCAATCGGACTCAAGAGCAGGAGAATTGTGGAAGGTGGAGAGGCTTGTGGGAGTGACAGAGACTTTATAAGGAAGCCAGTGGTGGCAGTTGGGCTCTGAGGGTTTTTCCTGAGGAGCTGTTTTGTATGGCGTGTGTTTTTGTAAAAATAAAGCTCATTTCTTTTGACAAGTGGCTCCTAACTCTTCCCAGCCAGACTGCAGCATTTCCTCGCTTGCACAGGGAACGACTGAGGGTAAGTGATAAGGTAAACTGCTAGCCCCTGAGGGCAGGGCAAGAGGATGGGTAGCCATTTTAAGATTCCTCTTTAGTTTTGCTTCACTTTTGTTTTAAGCTGCCTGTCCATGGAGATGATTGAGACGGAAGAAAAACCACTCACATATGAGGAAAAACTATTCACGTCTGAGGAACAGATAGGGAGAAAGTACGGACACACATGTCAGGAGGAAAGAAAGGCTATAATGACTTTTTGTTGTTCCCTTTTTATTTCAGTCTGTCTCTGTTTTGTTTGGAGTCATCTTGTTGGGTTTTATTATAGTAGAAATACGGGATCAGAAATTAGTAAAAAACAAACTGAAAGAGTGTTAAGTAAATTGTTAGAGGAAGGAGGTGTATCAGTAAAATCAAGAACAGTCAGGGCATACAGTGATAAAATACAAAAATGTACCCCATGGCCTTTTAAGGAGGAGTTGTTAAGTATATCATAATGGAACCATCATGGTGAAGATTTCAAAAGAGTAGAAAAGAACAGCCCAGTGACTCAGCCAGTTGGCACATTGCCATTGTGGACGTTCATATCTGCTTTGCTTAGTCCAAAGCATTCAGTTAAGACACAGATAGAGGAATAAAGCTTAGAGCAGAAAAAGCCATCAGGGGCAAAGTTACAAAAGGAGACTGCTACTAACATCTTTCTATCACCAGAGGGCATAAGTGTCCAACAACAGCGCCACCTCTACAGGAAACTGTTACTAACACCTTTCTATCACCAGAGGATGTAAATGTCCAACTAACAAGGCCACCTCCATATGCTGGGAGGCCCCCAAACCCCGCAGTTGATAGTTCGGTTCCTGAGACAGGATCTCAAGTATTTACATGCCCGGTATTTTAGGTAGGAGGGCAGAGAATTCACCTTGCTTTAAATTTTAAAATAGTGAAGCAGCTAAAAGTGGCTGTAACAACCTATGGTCCTCAAGCACCCTTCATTGTAAGCTTGGTCCAATCTATTAACAACTTAAATGTGATGCCAGTAGATTGGGCTAATATGTGTAAAGCTGTGCTAAAGGGAGGACAATACCTGTTATGGAAGGTTGCCAATGAGAAATTTTGCAAGGAGACGGCTAGGCGAAATGCAGCAGCTGGTTATCCTCAGAGAAATCTAGATATGTTGTTAGGAAAGGGACCTAATGAGGATCAGCAGCAACAAATTCCATATGATCATGGTATATACGAATTAATTGCTGTAGAAGTGGTTAGGGCATGGAAGACTTCACAAGAACTTGGAGGATTACAAGGTCAATTATCTAAGGTAATACAAGGAGCTAATGAATCTTATGCTGAATTTGTAGATAGGCTTATTAAAACAGCTACCAGAGTTTTGGGGAATACAGAACAAGCAATTCCATTAATAAAACAACTGGCTTATGACCAAGCGAATTGTTGGTGCAGAGATATCATTAGACCATGGAAACATGAAGATTTAAACACATATATTAAATTATGTAGAGACATTAATGAATAAGAGCAACTCGTGGCAGCTACAGTAAAACAGGCTTTAGATGCCAGGCCAAGAACATGCTAGAATTGTGAAGAAAAGGACATTTTAAAAGGAATTGCCCCATAGGAGGAGGGTTTAACAAAACTAGGAATCAAAGGAGTAGAATACCGTGTATTTGCCCACGATGCCATAGAGGAAGACATTGGGCTAATGAATGTCATTCTCAAACAAACGTAGAAGGTACTTCATTTTCAAAAAATGAACAAAGACTAGGTGTTTATCCACAATATTATGGAGAAAGGCATCGGGCTCCACTGCCAAAAAATGGAGAGGTGGGCCCAATGCTCTGGGTCCCAAAACCACAAATATATGGAGCACTGGAGGAACCCAGCAACCCCATCAGGATAGTGCACAGGACACATTTTTTATCAGATCCCTCGTCAGACAAACCAGAGGGAGTACAGGGTTGGACATCAGCGCCTCCGCCAGATCAGTACTAATTCCAGAGATGAGAGTTCAAATAATTCCCACAGGGCTGAAAGTACCTCTTCCCAAAGGAACAGTAGGCTTATTATTAGGATGCAGCTCTTCTACTCTAAAAGGACTTAGGATAATTCCTTGGGTGATTGTTTCCGATTATGAAGGTGAAATAAAAATTATAGCCAGTTCTCCAAAGGATTTATCAGTAATTTCACCAGGAGATAGAATAGCACAGTTATTAATAATACTCAGCCTACATAATAAATTTTCTAGTCATTCTGTAGAAAGAGGTTCCATGGGATTAGACTACACAGGTGTAGATTGGGCTATGCTTTCTTTAAATTTAGATTCTCGCCCCATGCTAAAACTAAATATTCAAGGACATGAATTTAATGGGCTACTGGATACAGGTGCAAACTCTAGCATCATCTCTCATCAAGAATGGCCAAAACATTGGCCATTACAACAAGCCACTCAAATGCTTTGAGGCCTAGGAGTGGCGACTAATCCCCTTAAAGGTGCAATTGTATTAGATTGGAAGGATCCTGAAGGATGTGAAGGAACTATACAGCCATATGTATTGGATCATCTTCCCGTTAATTAATGGGGATGAGATGTCCTTGATCAATTAGGTTTGACATTAACAAATAAGGTCAACCAAAATGCACCCACTACTATGGCTAGACAAGGTTTTAGGAAAAGAAAAATATTAGAAAAACAAGAAGAAGGTATAGGAGCACCAACACAAATAGATCAAGGAACAGACAAAAATGTGTTGGATTTTCAGAAAGGGCCACTGAGACAATAAAAATTACTTGGAAATCAGAAAGACCAGTATGGGTTCCTCAATGGCCCCTGACTAAAGAAAAGATACAAGCAGCCCATGACCTGATCAAACAACAATTAGCGGAAGAACATATACAACCTTCTGTATCTCCCCATAATACTCCCATTTTTGTCACCAAAAAGAAATCTGGTAAATGGAGATTATTGCAAGATTTAAGAACCATTAATAATGAGATGGTTATTACGGGACCTGCTCAATCAGGGATTCCTCAATTGTCTGCTTTGCCAAGAACTTGGTATGTTTTAGTTATACATATTAAAGATTGTTTTTTTTTTTCATTTCCAATTCATCCTGAGGATAGTCCACGTTTTGCATTTACTATCCCTGCACTGAATCATGAAGCTCCTTATCAGAGGTAAGAGTGGAAACTACTCCCTGAAGGGATGGCTAACAGCCCAACTACATTTCAAATTTATGTTAACAAAGTAATCCTGCCATTTAGAAATCAAAATCCTTAACTACAAATATTTCACTATATGGATGATGTATCATTTGCACACAAAGCTAAAAACACATTGCTAGAATGTTATGTCACACTTACAAACTGATTAAAAAAATTATAATCTAGAGATAGCAATAGATAAAGTATAATTAAAATTTCCAATAAATTATTTAGGAGTTCTATTATCCTCAACCATGGTCAGTCCACCAAAAATTCAAATAGGAGTAGATCAACTCCAATCAACTAATGACTTTCAAAGTTATTAGGAGACATAAATTGGATAAGGCCTTAACTAATTATACCAACAGGAGAGTTGGGACCTTTATTTGATATCCTAAAAGGTCTATTAGATCCAAATTCACCCAGAATGTTAACACCTGAAGCAAGAAAGGCATTAAAAATCATTGAAACATAAATGGGAAATATGCATTTGGATAGAGTTAATATAATTTTGCCTTTATTATTTATTGTACTACCAACAAAAAAAAGTATTTCTACAGGAGTATTTTGGCAAGAAGGTCCATTATTATGGATTCATTTATCTTATTCTTCTCACACTATTATTACTAGGTATCCTGAGACTGAGGGACAATTAATACTCATAGGAATAAAAGCAGCAAAGTGAGTGTGTGGAATTTCACCCAATAAAATTATTACTCCATATTCTTTGAATCAAATTGATAAATTAGCTAATGAGTTAAATACTTGTGCAGTAATCATGTGTAAATCAAATGTTTCATTTGATAACCACTTACCATGTAATCTTTTATTGTCTTTTTGGTCATCGCATCCTGTAATTTTTCCAAAAATGACAAGAAAACAAGTATCATGAATGCTCCAAGTATATTCACTGATGAGACAAATCATGGCACAGCAGCAATAGTTACACCTGATCAAACTTTTACATTTTTACGACCCAAACAATCAGCTCAAAAGGTAGAGCTTAATGCAGTATTACAAGCTTTTGTGATGTTTAAAGATTCTGTATTTAATTTATTTTCCCTTAGTCAGTATATAGTTAATGCTATAGTATCCCTTGAAGATGCTGGTAGTATTTCCCCTTCCGCTACTGTTTTCTCTTTGCTTTCCAGTATACAATGTCTAATCTGGGACAGAAAAGATTCATTCTTTATAGGACATATCAGGGCACATACAGGATTGCCTGGAGCCCTTAGTTTTGGCAATGATTTAGCAGATTAAACTACACATGACTTACATACATCTTTTCTCTACACTAGAAGAAGCTACAAATTTTCATAAAAAGTTTCATGTCAATGCTAATACTTTACAAAAGTGTTTTAAAATAACTAAGGAAAAAGATAGAAAAATAATAAAACAATGTCAAAATTGTGTGACCTTTTTACCACAAGTTAATCTTGGAGTCAATCCTAGAGGATTGATACCTAACCATATTTGGCAGATGAATGTCACACACTTGCCAGAATTTGGAAAATTAAAATATTTGCATGTTACAGTTGATACTTCTTCTAGATTTTTGATGGGCTCCCTTCATGCGGGGGAAAAAACTAAAGATGTTATAGCTCATTACTTACAAAATTTGCCACTTTGGACATTCCAAAACAGTTAAAAACAGATAATGCCCCTGATTATACTCCTACCTCTTTTAAACAATTTTTCTCATCATTTGGCATTACTCATATAACAGGAATCCCATACAATCCACAGGGACAATGCATAGTGAAAGAGCACATGAAACTATTAAAATGTACTTATTAAAGCAAAAAGACGCAATTGGGAAGGGGTATGAATTCCTCAAAGATAAACTTAAAATAACCCTTTTTACTCTAAACTTTTTAAATTTGGATTCATCAGGACTTAGTGCTGCGGAAAAGCATATGTGTCCAAAAAATGTGCATAAGTTCAAGGTACTTTGGAAAGATATTCTAACAGGACAACAGAAATGTCCTGACCCAATTATTGTCTGGACTCGGGGGTCTTTTTCTGTGTTTCTACAGGGAGAACAGCAGCCGATTTAAATAACAGAGAGATTAACTAAGGTCCTGACCCAGAGATTGCCTGGAGTCGGGAGTCTCTTTATGTGTTTCCACAGGGAGAACAGCAGCCAAATTGGATTCCAGAGAGATTAACTAAAGTACTGACCCAGTGATTGTCTGGAGTCAGGGGTCTGTTTGTGTGTTTCCACAGGAAGAACAACAGCCGATTTGGATTTCAGAGAGATTAACTAAAGCGATTTCTATAGACCAAAATAAGATGATTTGGCTCAAATCCATAACAGCTGATATCCAAAACTCCAGTTTCACTATCCTTACATCTGTGACAGAACAGGGATGCTTTTTTCAATATCTATTTTATTATTGCCCTTTCCCGTATCATGAAGTTTTATTTGTTTTTTTGAGCTCATTGAGACCTAGGTTAATGTATTGCTGATCAGTTCTACATTTTGACTATAGAGTTTTTAAACATTGCACTGGTGATTTCACCTGTGAAAAGTTATAAGGCCTTTACTATTATGTTATGTGTTGTATGTATTATATTATGTGTGCACACTTGTGTTTTGTGTTATATGTTTGAATGTACGTATGTCCATATATCATATATGATGAGTGCTCATAAAAAATGTATGCAAATATTTTTTTATTCACGTGATCTAAATGGTTTAATTTAAATTGGGTAAACAACTGTTGAGCATTGTTTTAATATGTGAACAAAAAAGGAAGTTAACAGACCTGTTTGTTTACTTCATCTTTTCATTTCATTATATTTAATAATTCTCTTCAAAATAATGTAAATTTTTAAGATAATTATTTTCTTTTAGTGCCTTCTGGAATGTTAAATAATTTTCCTTTACCCATTATTGCCAGAATTTCTATCTTCATACCAGTGCCGTTGAAGTCAAAGATAAAACCAATCTACAGCTTCTGCAATAGCCATCCCTGAAATTCTTGCAGAACTTGTCAGGACTATGTATCACTTTTATGCATTGTGAACTCTCTCTTGGTGAAGCCACTTGTGGTAGTGTTGGGGTATATATGCTGACGCTATCAGCAGTGGTACAATTTTTCCAAAATTAGCCATCAATTGGCTTGGTGTGTCTTCCTTATTCTCACTTGACAGAGGTCAGAAACCTTACAGAGGAAGGGGAAAGACTTCATCCACAATGACTGCTCTTTTAGCCATTTTGGTTTTGGATGCACACATGATATCTTTCTTTAGATCCATCCATCTAAGAATCTAAGCAACAGCCTCACACAGGGCCAAGAGGCTGATTCAGACACATCCCTTTCCAAAGCAATTAAGCAAAGAGCCACAGGTGATGCCCATTCATTTGCATTTGAAAACTGTTTTCTTCAGGTTTCACAAAGGGGTGGCATGTGGGAAAGACCTTCCTGACATTCAGGGCAACAGAACAATTGTTAAGCAAAAGGCCCAAACAGGGTTTCTCCACTGAGACATTAGTAGTCACACTGATATCTGAGTTTTCTGAGATGCTCGCCATTCCCTTCAGCTATCCACTACATGGCCATGTCACAGAGCTTGGAGGTGGCACATATCTTGGATACAAAACCATGAGCCTCTTCTGGAGAGTGGCCAGATTTCAGGAAGAAAACAGGAACTTAGGAAGATAGCAGGTGTTGCCCATCAATAAGGCAAGCTGCATTCCATTTATAAATTGGGCAGGAGGAATGCTGGGAAGCTTTCTACTAGTCAGGACACATCCATTGATGCATTCTCTTTTCTAATATCTACAACCACGGACACAGTGGGGTACACAGACACAGAAACACTCGCATTGTCAAACGACTTACTAGAAACAGTTCACTCCAAACAAAACAAACCGCATTTCCTACCTATTCTCAGAACATGAGACAAAACCACAAACCCTCACCCACACCAACAAAGCCCCCTTCTTCCCCCAAGTAGGTCTGTGAATATCTGGAGTGTTCTCTGACTGTGGGGCATTCTAGGTTGCCCCGAAATGGCCTGTCCTGTCTCAGATCTGGTGTCCTTAACCAACTCTCTGAAGTTGTCAGGAGCCAGCGGTGAGTCACTACCTTCTTTCTCAGGAAAGGCCCCTCTTCAGAGCTTTCCTTCCATTTGGCCATGCAAACAGGATGGTCCAAAGTAGGTACCAAGAAAGACTGACTCTGTTATCAAGAATTCCAAAAATTGAGACCACTGGGACTGGGACATGGACTGGCACTGTTTGACTGGCTTTTTGTATCCCAAGATCAGAGAGTTTCTTCCCCAAGGAAGTGAGGTGAGGTTACTTCCATGAGGAACTGAATGAGTTCACTGCCTTGGCAACCACTTTGTACTAAGAGTTGCTTCCAAGGGTCCCATGAGATGGATGCTGTCCCTGCTTCCTGTGACACTTTCACAAGTTAGAATGGTATATCAACCATAGGCACCCGGGAACAGCTCTCCACACAGGTCTCATTTGGTCCATCTTCTCTACATTAACAATAGAAAGGCTGATTCAGATACAACCCTTCATCCTGACCAGGTTGTTTGCCATGGAAGATGAATTTTGCTGTCTCAGGTTTTTCAGAGGTGCCTATATCTTCTTCAGTGATAATTTCTGCATGGAGCTTTGAGGTTCTCTGCAGGTGGAAGATCCCCAGCATTCCTGTATTGTAAGACTAACTCTGTCCCTGCTCTTCTGTAAAGTTAGATTGAGGTAACAGTGTATGGTTAGGGTTAATAACAGGTTTGATTTGGGTTAGGAATCGTTCTGCTGAATGAATAATGGTATTGGGAACCTGTGATGTGTATAAGAATACATAGGTGAAATATATGTATGAAAACAGAAATCTAAGTAACATTTGAAGCCCAGAAGGGCATTGGGCCCTTGATTGGGATACTTAGGTTTGAATAAATCGATATACAATGGCATAGGACCTTGTACCTTGGAAAATTGAATGTAGAAGAGAACATCCAGTCCAAAAGGATAGTCGGTAGTGAAAGGTTATTAAAATAGTTAATTGTCACTTCCTGTTTTTCTGTATGCTTAACAAAACACTGTTGAAATCTTGAGAACTGTTTGCTAATCTTGTTCCCAGAATGTACTGTCCCCAACTGCCAAACTGTAGAATATGCTCCCTCACCAGGTTGCATGTAAACCGCCCACTCGCCCTTACCCATCAGTATACTTCCTCCCTGCCCTCTCAAGGAAAGTAAATAATCCCTGCTTAAACTGTTGTCAGGGCTCTCTGCTCTATTCAAGTGAGCTCTGAGCCCCAGCATGCTGGACCCCAAATAAACCCTTTGCTGTTGCATGAGACAGTCTCTTGGTGGTCTCTTCCTCTGACACTCGCCGGACCTTTACATATTGACGTTCCACCGAGTTCCGTCACTGGCGGACGAGAGACCCCAAAGGGCTCCTCTCGGAGCAAGTAAGGCACCTCTTTCTGGTTTCAGGATTCATGTTAGGGCTTGGCAATATCGCTTGCGATGAAGAGCCTGAGTTCTCTCCGACTTTGGCTGAGAGACCTCTCACAGAGACACAGGGCACCTCCCTGGGGGACGCCGCAGAGGACTCAGGAAATCAAGGAACAATTGTCTCCTCGATTCAGTGATATTTTGTTTCGGATTCGGTATTGCCATCCCATCGGATTTTGCTGTCTACTGAATCCTGGTCTCAGTGATGTACGTCCATTGCCTGTCTTTATGGTCTTGTTATATCTGTGTCGTGTGTCGTTGCATTTAGTTTGTGTATCTTTCATCATGGGACAGAGCACTTCAATGCCTCTGTCCCTGACCCTTAATCACTGGACCAAAGTTCGCTTAAGAGCTCAGAATCTTTCTTTTTCAGTAAAACTCCAGACCGGCCAGAATCTCTGAGCCTCAGAATGTCCCACCTTTGGAGTCGGATGGCCACTAGAAAGATCTTTCTACTTCCCACTAATTTAAAAAATCAGAGATATTGTCTTTCAGCTGGGCCCAAATAGCCATCCAGATCAACAGCCATATACCTTAAATTGGTAGGACCTCTGCAAATCTCCTCCTCCATGGGTGAAGCCTTTCCTTGCCACTTCCCCTACTCCTATTGCTTCCCCCACGATCTCTCAAACCCTCTGCTCATCCTCCTACTCCACCCTCTGTTCTCCCTGAGTCACAAGATTTGACTCTACTGGACTCTCCTCCCCCTCCTTATCCCCTCTCCTCTTCCCCCAACCACCAACACACTCTAAGTGATTCCCTTGCAGCTGACTCAGCCTCTTCGCCATTGGAGGAAGCTAAGCTGGCCCAGGGCCCTCCAGATAACTCCCCCGTGGCACACACAGACCTCCTCCCCTGGAGGAAGATGGCCCGGATAAAGGAACTCGCTGGCTGTGAATCATTGAAAACCCTGTAACTCCCGTGATGCTCCCCCTATGTCCCTACGGGCCAATGATTGACGACAACAATGGGGGAAAATTGCAAGCCTACCAGTATTGGCCTTTCTCCTCTTCAGACCTATATAACTGAAAAAATAACAATCCCCCTTTTTCCGAGGACCCTACCCGGCTCACAGGTCTGGTTGAATCATTGATGTTTTCATACCCGCCTGCTTGGAATGACTGTCAACATCTTTTAGGGACTCTCTTCATGACAGAGGAACAAAAGAGAATCCTCCTGGAAGCTAGAAAAAATGTCCTCGGACCAGATGGGAGACCGACACATCTTCCCAACATAATCAAAGCCAGCTTTCCTTGAAGCGACCAAACTGGATCCTCAACACATTTGAAGGTAAGAAAGCATCTGTCCACTTTTCACTGGGTTCCAAATAATTTGGCCAAGGTAAGAGAGATTATTCGAGGGCCTAATGAATCTCCCTCTATGTTTCTAGAGAGAATTATGGAGGCATATAGAAGATATACACCTTTCAATCCTCAGGCAGAGGATCAAAAAGCATCTGTCACAATGGCCTTTATTGGGCAAGCTGCCCTAAATATTAAAAGAAAGTTACAATACTTGGATGGATTACAAGATATGATTTTGGGAGATTTAGTCAGAGAAGCCGAGAAAGTATACTATAAGAGAGAAACTGAGGAAGAGAAGGGAGCAAAGGGAGGATAAAAGAAACAAAAGACAGACTACGGCGTTGACTAAGGTCCTGGTCAGAACACCAAAAGGGCCAGAAATTAAGAAATAGGGAGACAGGAAGAGATACCTGGTCCCATGCCCGAGGCCATCCCTGGCCTCAAATCAATGTGCCTATTCTAAAGAAAAAGGACACTGGGCCCACGAGTGCCCTAGAAAGAGACAGCCATGCCAGCCAGCCATTCTGACTCTGGAGGATGACTACAAAAGTTGGGGCTCAGATCCCCTCCCTGAGTTCGGGGTAACTTTTGAAGTGAAGGGGACCCCAGTAAACTTTGAAGTGGATACAGGGGCAATATACTCAGCCCATAAGGCTCCATTGGGCCCTCTATCAAATAAAAGGTCTACTGGCTGCACCATGTCAGTCACAAGGCATTTGGAAGCCAATAGAAGATCCACATGGCCCACCACAGATGTTTTATCACACACTTTCATAACACTGCTCTAGTCCCACTACTCACCAGGCTCCAACTTACTGGCATCTCTGTTCTACACCATTTTCTTGAAACCCAGTCAATCAAGGCACTGTCTGGTATACTCATGATCATCAAGAGGACATCCCAAGGTTCTCCAGTTTTAGCTGGTCATGGGAATTTCAAAAATTTTATGATAATTTTCCAGCAATATTTCACGGATGAAGTTGGAGGCACTGTGGGTTTCAATTCATTCAGGAACAATTAAATGCTGAGGAAGCTAATTTTAGTAAACTCTGGAGCACTCTCACAGGCAAGGCTTCCCAAAAAGTGCCCAAAAAGTAACATGAAACCAGGCCCATTGAGGTCTACAAAGCGAGGTCCATGTGTGTTTTCAATCTCAATTATGGCTGCCAAGTTTTTCAGAATTAAATCATGTGATATCTTGGCTGAGATTCCCAGTGTTCTTTGGAAAGCCAACCTGGGCCTAGACCTCGGGTTCCAAGGTTACCTCTCATGCCTGGCCTCCTAAAATCCCATCACAATTCATGGCAATACTTCTCTGAGTTCAGTGCCAGATCTCAGTCTGTAAGGGGAATCACACCAGAGTTCAAGCCCAGATGGACCCAGTCAACTCTTCCGTGACACAAATGAATACAATTAAAACCAAAATACTCCCACACGTCCCTCATCTTCTTCCATATAAACACTCATCATGAACTCTGCCTGAAGGTTTCCATGAGGGGCACAGCCCAAGACAGTGTCCAAAATAAGCATCCTTGCACCTCATTTGCATACCTTCAGGGTGGCCTGGATACCATTACTGTGAACCAGGAGTAAACAAATAGGCTTGCCGTTAATAAAATTCCAATTCTCCAATTTGAGGCCTACTGACTTAGGGGTTAGATTCTTTATGTGAATTGGAGTCATGAGAAAACCCAAGCACCTATGGGCTAGCCTCTGCAGGTTGTGAAGAACTCATTTGACACAAAGGATCTCTATTCTCACTTGATGGAGGTCAGGAACCTTACAGAGAAAGGCGAGAGGCTTCATTCCAATGACTGCTCTTTTGGCCATTTTGGTTTTGGATTCACACATGGGATCTTTCTTTAGATACATCAGGTGCTGAGAATCTAAGCCACAGCCGCACACATGGCCAAGGGGCTGATTCAGACACATCCCTTTCCAAAGCAATTAAGAAAAGAGCCAAAGGTGATTCCCTTCATTTCCATTTGAAAACTGTTTTCTCCAGGCTTCACAAAGGTGTGGCCTGAGTCAAAGACCTTCCTGACATTCAGTGCAACAGAACAATAAGTAAGCAAAAGGCAAAAAGCAGGGTTACTCCACTGAGACTTTCCTGGTCACCCTGATATCTGAGTTTTCTGAGATGCTCGCCATTCTCTTCAGCTCTCCAGTACATGGCCATGTCACAGAGCTTGGAGGTGGTACATATCTTGGACACAAAACCATGAGCCTATTCTGGAGAGTGGCCAGAATTCAGGAAGAAAACACCAACTTAGGAAGATAGCAGGTGTTGCCCATCGATAAGACAAGCTGCAGTCCATTCACAAATAGGGCAGGATAAATTTTGGGAAGATTTATACTAGACAGGACACATCCATTAATGCATTCTCTTTTCTAATGTCAACAACAACGGACACAGACATAGAAAGACTCGGCTTGTCAAAAACTTAGTAGAAACAGTCCAATCCAACCAAACAAACCACCTTTCCTAGCTATTCTCAGAACATGAGACAAAACCACAAACACACACCAACTCCCACAAAGGCACATCCTTTCCCCAAGTAGGTCTGTGACTATCCGGGGTGTCCTCTGAATGGTGGGCCATACTATGATTCCCGAAAATGGCCTGTCCTCTCTCAGATCTGGTTTTCTTGGCCAACTCTGTGAAGTTGTCAGGAAAAAGTGGTGAGGCACTACCTGCTTTCTCAAGAAAAGTCCCTCTCCAGAGCTCTCCTGGCATTTGCCTTCCTCAAATCAGTAGGTACCAAGAAAGACTGACTCTGTCCTTGAAAAATCAAAACAATGAGCCCACTGGGACTGGGACTGGGACTACTTTTGGCTGCCTGGCTTCTTTGATACCAAGATCAGAGAGTTCCATCACCAAAGAAATGAGGTATGTCACTTTCTTGGAACTGAATGAGGTCACTGCCTTGGAAACCACTTTGTCCTAACCGTTGCTTCCAAGGCTACCATGAGATGGAGTTTGCCCCTACTTTCTGTGACACTTTCACAAGTTAGAATGGTATATCAACTATAGGCACGCGGGAACAGCTCTCCACACAGGCCTGGTCAGGTCAGTCTTCTCTACAATAAGAAGAGAGAGGCTGATTCAGACACATCCCGTCATCCTGACCAGGTTGCTCGCCATGGAAGATGAATTTTGCTCTCTCAGGACCTTCATACCTGCCTACAACTTCTCCAGGTATCATTTCTGAATGGACCTTTGAGGTTCTCAGCAGGTGGAAGGTCCCCTGCTTTCCTGTATTGTAAGAACCACTCTGTCCCTGCTCTTCTGTAAAATGAGATTGAAGGAACAGTGTATGTTTAGGGTTAATAACTGGTTTGATTTTTGTTAGGAATCATTCTGTGTGATGAATAATGGTATTGGGAACCTACGATATTTACAAGAATATAGAGGTGAAATAGAAGTATGAAAACAGAAATCTAGGTATGATTTGAAGCCCAGAAGGTCATTGGGCCCTTGATTGGGATAGTTAGCTTTGAATTATGTTCTGCACAGTTGTCTAAGTTAAATCGATATACAATGGCATAGGACCTTGTACCTTGGATGACTGAATGTAGAAGAGAATATCTAGTCAAAAAGGGATAGTAGGTAGGATTAGGAAGATATTTGGTAGGTTTAGGAAGAAGAGTGAGTATAGGATTTGGACCAAAAGTTCTTTAGTAATAGGGTTTTAGTTAGAGAGTGAATGTAAATGTCAGCACATATGACGAGTCAGTCACTATGATGAGCTGTGGAAAATATGTAGAAAAGCAGATATCAATAGTGACATTACGAAATCAGGCAAAGTATATAATGAGCGATAGGATTAGACATTTTCAACAGGGTTGAGTTTGAATACATAATCCTTGCAAGAAACAAATATGTAGTCACCAATAGGATTGACATTTGAGAGCATTAGGCAACCTGGACATGGATGTTTTTAGTAATTCATGTTCACATTACATTTAGGCTTTGGTACAATCATAGTGTGACCTTTACATTTTTGTACAGATTATTACTGTGATAAAATGTATATGTAGATCAGGTGACATGAGTATTTCTACCACCATTTCTGGGAGCAATATTTTGAAGACATAAAATTTGTATTGGGGGTACAAAGAGGTGTACCCTGTGTCTATGAATATGGAGATAAAGCATGAATAGACCATACTTATATTGATATACAATCATTCATTACAACCAGTTATACATCTAATGATAATATTAGTTTTTTGGTTTATCATGAAGAGTTTGTGAGTTTTGCTACAAAAGTGATTATGGAAATTGAAAATAATGTGTTTGGAAAGAATTCTCATGAAAAGACCTGTCAAGAAACCCTGACAATACATGCGTTCTGAAGCAGGAAGTGATTAAATTTGAAACAAATGCCTATCAATTTGTGAATTGTGGATGAAATTCATATCCTATGATGTGCAAAAACTGAAGAAATAATATTGTACCAGTGTTGAATAAAAATGAACGTCCAATTACATATCATGTCCCATAGGAATCTACTTGCATTGATGTTAGACGGGGTCAGTTACTGTAGAATTATTAGGATTTGTATGCACCAGTCACTGAAGTTAGTTTTCCGTACTAGGAAACAAATATGTATTTCAGGTGGATGAATATTTCTGGGAATAATCTTGTATAAATTTCATTATAAATCCACATACATGAACATGAATGAATTTAGAGAGTGTATATAGGACACATATATTTTATATTTTGAAAAATCTGTGGAATGTATATATATATATATATATATATATATATATATATATATATATATATATATAGACACACACGCACAAAGAGAGACATTAAAAAGTAGCAATATATATTCCAATCCAAATTCATCATTAAATATATATCATTCACAGATGCAAAAATATTTATTTTACTGAACATAAGTTTATGTATAATGTTGTTCAAATAGGAAGCTACCCTATATGTTGAATTTTAGTTCCAACAGCGTTTAAGAGGAGTGATCTCTTCTCACAATTTTTAACTTCCAAGTCAGCCACCTCACAAAAATGTACGTGTGATACCTGTTAGGATTCTATATGTGCATATAAATATACATGTGTGAATTGGCTACAGAGAAAGGGAAAAAATAAATCACATATTTCTTAACTTTAAAAACACATGGAAAATTATTTCAATTAAAAATTGAATAGATTTATAACTGCTACCTTATATAATGCAAAAGGCAAGTCCAACTATACAACATGCCTCCTCTGAACTGCTTGTATTTGTTTTCTGTTTGGGTTTTTTTCTCCATTATATTAGGAAGAGTATTCTGAGTCTAGTAGGTGTGTGTTAGTGTCAGGGATTCAGTATTTCAAAAGGAAAATTGGAAAAGTAATTCAATGTGTATGCAAATATGTGCTTCAAAAATATCCTAGCACTCTAATCCAGAACAATGCCTTCACATTACCTTCTCCCCAAGTAAGCCACAATTAGAGGAGAAGAGTTAGAAAATCAGTGAATGTATATCTGGAATGGAAAATGCTCTGGAGTTCACAACCTTGGAGGTGGTAGAGGAGTTTCCAAAGGAAGGGACAGGGTAAACACTCCACAAACATGGACCTATGATGGCCTTCAAACTTTTTGAGAAACTGCCTCTGAGGTTGGGTACTTGAAATATATGTTGTTGTCAGGATATTTGGCTTCTTTTGTAGTGAGACCATCAAAGCTTGGTCTGCATCCCTGTGCCCTGGAGGACATGGTTTCTTATTTTACAATGAACATGAGGCAGCTGTGCTGAATTCTCTCTTTGTAGGTAAACTGTGTCCACTGTGGACTAAGTGTCTCCCCGTGTGAACTGTGAAGCCATTTGGTCCTCCTCCACTTTTTGTGGTGTTTTTTGCAGCTGCACTGGGAGTTTGGTATTTGCCTTACAAAATACAAGGAGCTCAACTGGGACACAGTACTTGAGGGAGTTCTGTCACGTGTGGTGGGTCATGGTCTGCAGGAGAATGCACCAACCATGCTTCTATCCATCATAGCTTGCCCCATTGCCCCCTTGTCCATATCAACCTGATTCTGAACATTGGCCTGAATCCTCATTATATAACAAGATGTCTTCACATATAAGGGTCTGCTTGCTGCATCATGTAAGTCAAGAGCCATTTGGAATCCAATGGTAGATCCTCATGGCCCTACCACTGATGTTTTATCACACAACTGCCCACCACTGCTGTAGACCCACTGGTCAGCAGGCTCCAACTTACTGCCATCTCTGTTCTACACCGTTTTCTTGTAACTCAGTAAATAAAGGCACTGTTTGCTATACTCATGATCAGCAACAGGATATCCAAAGGTTCTCCAGTGCCACCTGGTCACGGAAATTTCAAAAATTTCATGGTATTTATCTAGCCATTTTTCAAGCATGAAGTTGGAGGCACTGTGGGTTTCAATTCATTCAGTAACCATTAAAAGTTGAGGAAGCTCATTTCAATGAAAGCTCTGGAGAAATCTCAGAGCCAAGGCTTCCCAAAGAGTGGCTAAAATGTCACAGGAAGCCAGGCCCATTGAGGTCTACAATGTGAGGACCATGTGTGTTTTGACTCTCAACTATGGCTGCCTTGTCTTTAAGAATAAAATCATGTGATATCCTGGCTGAGATTCCCAGTGCTCTGTGGAAATCAACCCTGGGCCTAGATCTCAGTTTTCAAGGGTGACTCTCATGCGTGGCCTCCTAAAATCCCAACATTTTTCATGGCAATACTTCTCTGAGGTGATTTCCACAACTCAGTCTCTAAAGGGAATCACACCAGAGTTCAAGCCCTGGTGGACCCAGTCATTTCTTCCAACCGCTACACAAATGACCAAAATTAAAACCAAAACACTCCCACATGGCCCTCATCTTCTTCCATATAGTCAATTATCTTAACCTCTGACTGGAGTTTTCCATTTGGGGCGCAGCCTAAGACAATGTCCAAATTAAGCTCGCTTGCCCCTTATTGGCCTGAAGTCAGGGTGGCCTGGACATCCTTCCTGTAAACCAGAAGTGATCAAATAAGCCTGCCATTAATACTGCTCTGTTTCTCCCATTTGAGGACTACTAATTTCAGGAATAGATTTTTTATGTGATTTGGAGTCATGCGAAAACCCAAGCACCTCTGCAGGGCTTTGAAGAACTCATTTGACCCAAAGAAAACCTATTCTCACTTGATGGAGGTCAGGAACCTCACAGAGGAAGGGGAGAGACTTCATCCACAATGACTGACTTTTTGCTATTATGGTTTTGGATGCACACATGAGATCATTCTATAGATCCATCAGGTGGTGAGAATCTATGCCACAGCCACACACAGGGCCAAGAGGCTAATTCAGACACATCCCTTTCCAAAGCAATTAAGCGAAGAGCCACAGTTGATGCCCATTCATTTCCATTTGAATATAGGATTTGGAAAGAAAACAGTTTTCTTCAGGCTTCACAAAGAGGTGGCCTGAGGCAAAGACCTTCCTGACATTCAGTGCAACACAACAATAAGTAAGCAAAAGGCCCCAAGCAGGGTTTCTCCACTGAGACTTTCCTTATCACCATGATATCCAAGTTTTCTGAGATGCTCGCCATTCTCTTCAGCTCTCCAGTACATGGCCATGTCACAGAGCTTGGAGGTGGTACATATCTTGGACACAAAACCATGAGCCTATTCTGGAGAGTGGCCAGAATTCAGGAAGAAAACTTCAACTTAGGAAGATAGCAGGTGTTGCCCATCGATAAGACAAGCTGCAGTCCATTCATAAATTGGCCAGAAATAATTAGGGGAAGATTTATACTAGACTGGACATATCCATTAATGCATTCTCTTTTCTAATGTCTATAACAACGGACATACTGGGATACACAGACAAAGAAACACTCACCTTGTCAAACAACATACTAGAAACTGTCCACTCCAAACCAAACAAACCGCCTTTCCAACCTATTCTCAGAACATGAGACAAAACCACAAATCCACACCCACTCCCACAATGGCACCTCCTTCCCCCAAGTAGGTCTGTGACTATCTGGAGTGTCCTCTGAATGGTGGACCATACTATGATCCCCTGAAATGGCCTGTCCTCTCTCACATCTGGTTTCCTTGGCCAACTCTGTGAAGTTGTGAGGAAAAAGTGGTGAGCCACTGCCTGCTTTCTCAGGAAAGGTCCCACTTCAGAGCTTTCCTGGCTTTTGGCCATCCTCAAATCAGTAGTTACCAAGAAAGACTCACACTGTCCTTGGTAAATCCTAACAAGTGAGCCCACTGGGACTGGGACTGGGACTGCCCCTCGGTGCCTGGCTTCTTGGATACCAAGTTCAGAGAGTTCCATCACCAAGAAAATGAGGTTTGCCACTTTCTTTGGAACTGAATGAGGTCACTGCCTTGGCAACAACTTTGTCCTAAGAGTTGCTTCCAAGGGTCCAATGAGATGGAGTCTGCCCCTACTTCCTGTGACAATTTCACAAGTTAGAATGGTATATCAACCATTGGCACCCGGGAACAGCTCTCCACACAGGCCTGGTTCGGTCCATTTTCTCTAAAATAAGAATAGAGTGGCTGATTCAGACACATCCCTCATCCAGACCAGGTTGTTTGCCATGGAAGATGAATTTTGCTCTCTCAGGTCCTACATACATACCTACAACTTCTCCAGGTATCATTTCTGCATGGACATTTGAGGTTCTCAGCAGGTGGAAAGTCCACTACTTTCCTGTATTGTAAGAACCACTCTGTCCCTGCTCTTCTGTAAAATGAGATTGAGGGAACAGTGTATGTTTAGGGATAGTAACAGGTTCATTTTGGGTTAGTAATCATTTCCTGCGATATTTACAAGTATACAGAGGTGAAATATAAGTATGAAAACAGAAATCTCGGTATGATTTGAATCCCAGAAGGGCATTGGGCCCTTGATTGGGATACTTAGATTTGAATTATGTTCTGCAAAGATGTCTCAGATAACACGATATACAATGGCATAGAACCTTTTACCTTGGATGATTGAATGTAGAAGAGAACATCCAATCAAAAAGGGATAGTCAGTAGGATTAGGAAGATATTCCGTAGGTTTAAAAAGAAGAGTGAATATAGGATTTGGAACAGAAGGTCTTTAGCAATAGGGTTTCGGTTAGAGAGTGAATGTAAATGTCAGGACATATGAAGAGTCACTCAGTATGATGAACTGGGGAAAATATGTAGCAACGCAGATATCAATAGAGGCATTACAAAATCAGGCAAAGTATAAAGTGAGTGACTGGATTAGACACTTTCAACAGGGTTGAGTTTGAATACGTAATCTTAGGAAGAAACAAAAATGTAGTCACCAATTGAATTGACATTTGAGAGCAAAAGGCAACCTATACATGGATGTTTTTAGTAATCCATGTTCACTTTCCATTTAGGCCTTGATACAGTCATAAGTGTGACCTTTACATTTTTTTCCAGAATATTTCTGTGATAAAATGTATATGTAGATCAGGTGACATGAGTATTTCTTCCACCATTTCTCGGAGCAATATATTAAAGATGTAAAATTAGTCTTAGGGGTACAAAGAGGTGTACCCTGTGTCTATAAATATAGAGATAAAGCATGAATAGACCATACTGTGAATAAATAATAAAACTTGTTCCAACTTTAAGTAATGGATTGAGCTGATATCTGAATATGTACAGGAAATCTTATATTGATATACAATCATTCATTCCAACCAGTAATACATCTAATGGTAATATTAGCGTTATGGTGTATCATGAAGAATGTGTGAGTTTTGCTTCAAAAGTGTTTTTGGAAATCGAAAATAATGTGTTTTGAAAAAAGTCTCATGAAAAAAACAGTCAAGAAACCTGGAGGAATACATGTGTTCTGACGCAGGAAGTGATTAAAAGTGAAGCAAATGCCTATAAATTTGTGAATTTGTGAATAAGATATATATCCTACGATGTGCAACATCTGTAGGCTAAAACACTGTACCTCAGATGATTGAATGTAAAAGAGAACATCCAGTCAAAAAGTGGTAGTCAGGAGGATTAGGAAGTTAATAAGTTTAGGAAGAAGAGTGAGTCTAGGAGTTGGACCAAGACTTTTTTAGTAATAGGATTTTCGTTAGAGAGTGAATGTAAATGTCAGCAAATCTCAAGAATCAGTCACTATGATGAACTGGGCAAAATATGTAGAAAAATAGATATCAATAGTGACATTAGGAAATCAGGCAAAGTATAAAGTGAGTGATAGGTTTAGACATTTTCAACATGGTTGAGATTGAATATATAATCTTAGGATGAAACAGATATGTACTCACCAATAGAATTGACATTTGAGAGCCTTAGGCATCCTGGACATGGATGTTTTTAGTAATTCATACTCACATCAAATTAGGAGTTGGTACAGACATAAGTGTGATCTTTGCATTTTTTTCCAAAATATTACTGTGATAAAATATATATGTAGTTCTGGTGACATGAGTATTTCTTCTACCATTAAGGGGAGCTATATTTTGAAAACTCATTAAATAGTATTGGGGATAAAAATAGGTGTACGCTTTTTCTATGAATATAGAGATAATGCATGAATAGTCCATACTGTGAATAAATAATATAACTGGTATCTAATTTGGAAATTGCAATAAATTGATATCTGAAAATATACAGGAAATCTTACATTGATATACAATCATTCATTCCATCCAATTATACATCTAATGGTAATGTAAGTGTTATGGTTTATCATAAAGAGAGTGTGAGTTTTGCTTCAAAAAGATTATGGAAATCAAAAATAATGCGTTAGGAAGAACTATCATGAAAAAACCAGTCAAAAAAAAGGAGGAATACGTGTGATCTTAAGCAGGAAGTGATAGAAAGTGTACCAAATGCATTTAAATTTGTGAAATGTCGATGAAATCTATTTTCTAAGATGTCCATAAACTGAAGAAATAGTAATGTACCAGTGTTGAATAAAAATGAACATCAAAATGCACAACATTTCCCATAGGAATCTACTTGTATTGATGTTAACCTGGGTCAGTTACTGTAGAAATATAAGGATTTGTATGCACCCTTCACTGAAGTGAGTTTTCAGTACTAGAAAACAAATATGTATTTGAGGTGGATGAATATATCTGAAAATAATCTTGTGAAAAGTTGATTATAAAACCACATACATGAACATGAATGAATTTAGGGAGTGTATAATAAGAGACATATATTTCATATTTTGAAAAATCTAGAGGGTGTAGATTTTTCACAAAACACATACAGAGATATAAAAAAGTAGCAATATATATGACAATCGAAATTCATCATGAAATACATATCATACACAGATCCAAAAATATTTATTTTACTGAATATGGATTTATGTATAATGTTGTTCAACTAGGAAGCTCACCCATAGGTTGAATTTTCAGTTCCAACAGCGTTTAGGAGGAGTGATCTCTTCTCACAATTTGTATCTGCCACGTCAGCCACCTCACAAGAATGTACGTGTGGTACCAGGTAGGATTCTATATGTGCATATAAAAATACATGTGCTGAATAGGCAACAGATAAGGGGAGACAGGAATTCACATAATTGATACCTTTCAAAACACATGAAGAACTATTTCAATTAATAATTGACCAGATTTATAACACCTACACTTTATCATGCAAAAGGCAAGTCCAACTATACACCATGCCTCCTCTGAACTGCTTGTATTTCTATTCTGTTTGGGTTATTTTTCTCCATCATATTAGGATTAGTAGTCAGAGTCTAGTAGGGTGTGGGTTAGTGTCAGGGTTTCAGTAATTCGAATGGAAAATAGGAAAATGAATCCATTGTGTATGAAATATGTGCTACAAAAAATCTTCCCACTCTCATTCAGAACAATGCCTTGACATTACCTTCACCCCAAGTAAGACACAATTAGAGGAGAAGAATTAGTAAATCTGTGAATACATATCTGGAATGGAAAATGCTCAGGAGACCACAACCTTGGGGGTTTTAAAGGAGTTTTCAAAAGTAAGCGACAGGATGAACACTCCACAATCATGCAACTCTGCTGGCCTAAATACTTCTTGAGAAACTGCCTCTGAGGTTGGGCACTTGAACTACATGTTGTTCTCAGGAGATTTACTGTCCTTTGTAGTGATACCATCAAAGATGGGTCTGCATTTATGTGACCTGGAGGACTTGGTTTCTTATTCTCCAAAGAACATGAGCCAGCAGTGCTGTATTCTCTCTTTGTAGGTATTCTGTGGCCACTGGGGGCTAAGTGTCTCTTCGTATTGACTGTGAAGCCAATTGGTCATCCTACAATTGTCGTGGTGTTTCTTGGTTCTGCACTGGGGTTTTTGTATTTGCTTCATGAAATACAAGGAGTTCAACTGGGACACAGAGCAGGAGGGAGTTCTGTCATGTGTGGAGGGTTAGGGTCTTCAGGAGAATTCACCAACCAGGCTTCTACCCCACATAGCTTACCCCCTTGTCCATAACAAACTGATTCTGAACATTGCCCTGAAACCTCTCCATATAAAAAGATGCCTTTACATATAAGGGTCTGCTGGCTGCACCATGTCAGCCAAAAGCCACTCGGAAGTCAATGGCAGATCCACATGGCCCCACCTCAGATGTTTTATCATACACCTGCACACCACAACTCAGGGCCCACTTCTCCTCAGCAGGCTCCAACTTACTGGCATCTCTGTTCTTCACAATTTTCATGAAACAGAGTCAGTCAAGGCACTGTCTGGTACATTCATGATCAGCAAGAAGACATCCAAAGTTTCTCCAGTGACACTTAGTCATGGGAATTTCAAAAATTTCATGGTATTTATTAAGCCATGTTTCAAGGATGAAGTTTGTGGCACTGTGGGTTTCAATTCATTCAGGAACCATTAAATGTTGAGGAAGCTCATTTAAATGAAAGCTCTACAGAACTCTCACAGGTAAGGCTTCCCAAAGAGTGGCCAAAGACACATATATTTCATATGTTTAAAAATCTGGACAGTGTATATATATATATATATATATATATATATATATATATATATATACACACACACACACACACACACACACACACACACATACACAGAGACATTAAAAACTAGCAATATATATACCAATCAAAATTCATCGTGAAATATATATCATCCACGTATCCAAAAATATTCATTTTACTGAACATGGATTTATGTATAAAGTTGTTCAACTAGGAAGCCCACCCATAAGTTGAATTTTCAGTTTCAACAGCGTTTAGGAGGAGTGATCTCTTCTCACAATTTGTATCTGACATGTCAGCCACCTCACAAGAAAGTACGTATGATACAAGATACGATTTTATATGTGCATATAAAAGTACATGTACTGAATAGGATACAGAGAAATGGGGGAGAAAGGAATTCACATATTTGATAAATTTAAAAACACATGGAGAACTCTTTAAACAAAAAATTGACTAGATTTATAACTCCTACGCTATATAATGGAAAAGGCAAGTCCAAATGTACACCATGCCTCCTCTGATTTTCTTGTATTTCTATTCTGTTTGGGTTATTATTCTCCATCATGTCAGGAATAGTAGTCAGAGCCTAGTAGGGTATGGTATAGTGTCAGGGATTGAGTATTTTGAATGAAAAATTGGAAAATGAATCCAATGTGTATACAAATATGTGCTACACAAAAATCTTCCCACTCTCATCCAGAACAATGCCTTGACATTACCTTCGCACCAAATACGACATTTAGAGGAGATGAGTTAGAAAATCTGTGAATACATATCAGGAATTGAATATGCTCAGGAGTTCACAAACTTGGAGGTGGAAGAGGAGTTTCCAAAAGTAAGTGACATGGTAAACACTCCACAAACATGAAGCTCTGCTGGCCTAAAGACTTCTGGAGAAAATGCCTCTGAGATTGGGCACTTGAAATATAAGTGGTTGTCAGGAGCTTTAGCTTCCTTTGTAGTAAGACCATCAAAGATGTGTCTTCGTCTATGTGACCTGGAGGACATGGTATCTTATTTTCCAATGAACACGAGGCTGCAGTGCTGAAATCTCTCTTTGTAGGTCAACTGTGGCCACTGGGTTCTAAGTGTCTCCTCGTGTGGACTGTGAACCCATTTGCTCATCCTCCAATTTTTGTGGTTTTTCTTGATGCTGCACTGGGAGTTCGGTATTTGCTTCACAAAATACAAGGAGTTCAACTGAGACACAGTGCTGGAGGGCATTCTGTCACGTGTGGTGGGACAGGGCCTGTAGGATTATGCACCAACCAGGCTTCTGTCGAACATAGCTTGCCCCCTTGACCAAAGCATCCTGATTCTGAACATTTCCCTGAAACCTATCCATACAACATGATGCCTTTACATATAAGGGTCTGCTGACTGCACAATGTCAGTCAGAAGCCATTTGTATGCCAATGGTAGATCCACATGAAACCACCACAGCTGTTTTATCTCACACCTGCCCACCTTTGCTCTAGGCCCACTATTCAGCAGGCTCCAACTAACTGGCATCTCTGATCTACACCATTTTTGTGAAACCCAGTCAATCAAGGCAGTATCTGGCACACTCATGATCAGCAACAGGATATCCAGTGGTTCTCCAGTGCCACCTGGTCATGGGAATTTCAAAAATTTTATGGTATATATGGAGCCATTTTTCAAGAATGAAGTTGGAGGCACTGAGTGTTTCAATTATTTCAATAACCATTAAATGGTGAGGAAGCTAATTTCAATGAAATCTCTGGAGGACTCTCACAGTCAAGGCTTCCAAAAGAGTGGCCAAAATGTCACATGAAGCCAGACCCATTGAGGTCTACAATGTGAAGTCCATGTGTGTTTTGACTCTCAACTATGGCTGCCAAATCTTTCACAATAAAATCATGTGATATCCTGGCTGAGATTCCCAGTGCTCTGTGGAAAGCCACCCAGGGCCTAGATCTCAGTTTCCAAGGGAGAATCTTATGCGTGGCCTCCTAATATGCCAACACAATTCATGGCAATACTTCTTTGAGGTCAATTCCAGAACTCAGTCTTTATGGGGAATCACACCAGAGTTCAAGCCCAGGTGGACCCAGTCATCTCTTCCTACCACCACACAAATGACCACAATTAAAACCAAAAAACTCCCACATTGCCCTCATCTTCTTATATATAGACACTCATCATAAAACCTGGCTGGAGGTTTCCATGAGGGGTGCAGCCCAAGGCAGTGTACAAAATAAGCTCCCGTGCGCCTCATTTGCCTAATGTCATGGTGGCCTGGACATGCTTCCTGTGAACCAGGAGTGATCACATAGGCCTGCCATTAATACTGCTCCGCTTCTCCAATTTGAGGCCTACTGACTGTGCATTTTAGATTATTTATGTGAATTAATGTCATGAGAAAACCCAAGCAACTATGAGCTAGCCTCTGTAGGATTTAAAGAATTCACTTGACCCAAAGGATCTCTATTCTCACTTAATTGAGATCAGGAACCTTACAGAGGAAGTCAAGAGACTCTATCCACAATGACTGTTCTTTTAGCCATTTTGGTTTTGGATGCACACATAGCAGGAGTTGGCCATCCATAAGGCAAGCGGCAGTCCATTCATAAATTTGGTAGGATGAATGCTGGGGAGCTTTCTCATAGACAGGACACATCCACTGATGCATTATCTTTTCTAATGTCTACAACCACGGACAGTGAGTTACAGACATAGAAACACTCACCTTGTCAAAAGACTTACTAGAAATAGTTCACTCCAAACCAAACAAACCACCTATCCTACCTATTCTCAGAACATGAGACAAAACCAGAAACTCATACCCAAACCCACAAAGGCACCTCCTTCCCACAAGTAGGTCTGTGACTATCCGGAGTGTCTTCTGACTGGAGGGCCATACAATGTTCCTCCAAAATAGCCTGTCCTGTCTCAGATCTTGTGTCTTTGGCCAACTCTCTGAAGTTGTCAGGAGTCAGCAGTGAGGCACTACCTTCTTTCTCAGGAAAGGCACCTCTTCAGAGCTTTTCTGCCATTTCGACATCCTAACATCAGTAGTTAGCAAGAAAGAATGACCCTGTCCTCGGGAAATCCAAAAAGTGAGAACACTGGGACTGGGACTAAAACTGGCACTGTTTAACTGGCTTCCTGGATCCCAAGATCAGAGAGTTCCATCACCAAGGAAGTGAGGTGAGGTCACTTCCTTCAGGAACAGAATGAGTTCACTGCCTTGGCAACCATTTTGTCTTAACAGTTGCTTCCAAGGGTCCCATGAGATGGAAGCTGCCCCTGGTTCCTGTGACACATTCACAAGTTAGAATGGTATATCAACCATAGGCACCTGGGAACAACTCTCCACACAGGTCTCATTTGGTCCATCTTCTCTACATTAAGAATAGAGAGGCTGATTCAGACAAACCCTTCATCCTGACCAGGTTGTTCGCCATGGAAGATGACTTTTGCTCAATCAGGTCCTTCAAAGCTGCCTACATCTTCTTCAGGGATCATTTTTGCATGGATCTTTGAGGTTCTCAGCAGGTGGAAGATCCCCTACATTCCTGGATTGTAAGACCAACTCTGTCCGTGCTCTTCTGTAAAGTTAGATTGAGGTAACAATGTATGGTTAGGGTTGATAACATGTTCGATTTGGGTTAGGAATCAGTCTGCTCCATGAATAATGGTATTGGGGGATGCCACCGAGGACTCGAGAAATCGAGGAACAATTGTCTCCTCGACTCAGTGATTTTTTGTTTCAGATTCGGTATTGCCAGCCCATAGGATTTTGCCTGCTACGCAGTCCTGGTCTCAGTTTTGAACGTCCATTGCCTGTCTTTATTGTCTTGTCTTGTCTGTGTTGTGTGTTGTTGCATTCACTGTTTGTGTATCTTTCAATATGGGACAGAGCACTTCAATGTCTCTGTCCCTGACCTTTGATCACTGGACCAAAGTTCGCTTAAGGGCTCAGAATCTTTCTTTTTCTGTAAAACTCCAGACTTGCCAGACTGTCTGTGCCTCAGAATGTTTCACCTTTCAAGTCGGATTGCCCCTAGAAGCATCTTTATACTTCCCACTAATTTAAAAAGTCAGAGATATTGTCTTTCAGCTGCGCACACATAGCCATCCTGATCAACAGCCATGCATCTTAACTTTGCAGGACCTCTGCAAGTCTCCTCTTCCATGGGTGAAGCCTTTCCTTGTCCCTTTCCCTGCTGGTACTGCTTCCCCCATGACCTCTCAAACCCTCTGCTCCTCCTCCTCCACCACCCTCTGTTCTCCCTGAGTCACAAGATTTGACTCTACTGGACTCTCATCCCCCTCCTCATACCGTGCCCTCATCCCCCAACCACCAACCCCCTCTAAGTGATTCCCCTGCAGCTGACTCAGCCTCTCCGCCATTGGAGGAAGCTAAGCTGGCCCTGCGCCCTCCAGATAACTCCCCCACAGCACACACAGCCCCACCTCCCCAGGAGGAAGCTGGCCCGGCTGAGGGAACTCGCTGGCTTCGAATGATTGAAAACCCTGGAACTCCCGTGATGCTCCCCCTATGTCCCTATGGACCATTGATTGACGAAGGCCATAGGGGAAAAATGCAAGCTGACAAATATTGGTCTTTCTCCTCTTCAGACCTATATAACTGGAAAAATCACAATCCCTTTTTTTCCGAGGACCCCACCCGGCTCACAGGTCTGGTTGAGTCATTGATGTTTTCACACCTGAATACTTGGGATGACTGTCAACAATTCCTAGACACTCTCTTTATGACAGAGGAACAAAAGAGAATTCTCCTGGAAGCTAGAAAAAAAATCCTCGGGCCAGATTGGAGACCAACACATCTTCCCAACTTAATCAAAGCTGGTTTTCCCTTGAAACAACCCAAATGGGACACCAACACCTTTGAAGTTAGAATGCATCTGTCCACTTATGGCTAGGTTCTAATAGTGGGCATCTGAGTGTCCGCTAGGCAACCAACTAATTTGGCCAAGGTAAGAGAGATTATTCAAAGGCCTGATGAATCTCCCTCTATGTTTCTAGAGAGAATTAGGGAGGCATATAGGAGATATACTCCTTTCGATGCTCAGGCAGAGGATCAAAAGACATCTGTCAGGATGGCCTCTATTGGGCAAGCTGCCCTGGATATTAAAAGAAAGTTACAATGCTTAGATGGATTACAAGATATGACTTTGAGAGACTTAGTCACAGAAGACAAGAAAGTATACCTTAAGAGAGAAACTGAGGAAGACAAGGGAGCAAAGGGAGGATAAAAGAAACAAAAGACAGACTAAGGTGTTCACTAAGGTCCTGGTCACAACAACAGAAGGGCCAGAAATTAAGAAACAGGGAGACAGGAATGGATACCTGGTCCCATGCCAGAGGCCACCCCTGGCCTCAGAACAATGTGCCTACTGTGAAAAAAAAAGGACACTGGGCCAAAGAATGCTGTAGAAAGAGAAAGCCACGCCAGTCAGCCATTCTGACTCTGGAGGATGACTAAGAAAGTCGCGGCTCAGATCCCCTCCCTGAGTTCAGGGCAACTTTTGAAGTGGAGGGGAGCCCAGTAAACTTTGAAGTGGATACAGGGGCAATATACTCACCCCTAAGACCACTTTGGGCCCTCTATCAAATAAAAGGTCTCTAGTTCAAGGGGCTAATGGCAGTAAATATCTGGCTTGGACAACTAAGAGGATCATGGACCTGGGGAAAGGAAAAATAGATCACTCCTTCCTAGTAATCCCAGAATGCCGGGCCCCATTGATGGGCAGAGATCTGCTCACCAAGCTCCGGGCCAAAATAACTTTTCACCCTGAAGGCCCCCAAGTGGAATTTCTAAATCTTTCAGTAAAAACTCCTATAATCACAGCTCTAACTATGTCAGTAGAAAATGAACATCAACTCACTCACCTTGGTTAAAAGAAACTGCAGGTATTTCTGAAGTATCAAGAACAGAGTTTTCCACTAACTGACTCACAGCAAAAAGAAATAGCTGAATGGGTAAAAAAAGCCTGTCAAGTCCATCAAATGGTTAACGCTTACCCTTCCAAGCTTCCTGCAGGAAAGCACCTATGAGGATCCAGACCAGGACAATTCTGGGAAGTTGACTTTACTAAAATTAAGCCAGCAAGGTATGGACATAAATATCTCCTAGTCTTTGTAGATACATTTTTAGGATGGATTGAATCTTTCCCCACTAAAAAAAGAAAAGAAAAAATAAAAGAAACAGCACAAAAGGTGGTCCAGAAGATCCTGGAAGATATTTTTCAAAGACACGGCCTGCCTAAGGTAATACCGTCTGATAATGCACCAGCGTTCGTGGCTCAGGTAAGTCAGGGGTTAGCCAAGAACCTGGGGATTAATTGGAAGTTATATTGTGCTAACAGACCCCAGAGTTCAGGACAGGTAGAAAGAATGAATAGAAGCATTAAAGAGGCCTTAATGAAATTAAGCTTAGAGACCAGCATAAAAGATTGGACTATGCTCCTGCCATATACAATGTTTCATGCAAGAAATACTCCCTCTGTTTTTTTGAGTAACCTCATCCCCTGTGAAATTCTCTAGGGTGCCTCTCCTCCAGTAAGTGACCTAAGCCCAACTGTAAGACCTAACGATCCCTTCCACACCCCCTTGCTTGACAGACTTAAACTCTTGAAAGAACTCAGAGATACCTGTGGAAACAGCTGGCCACTGCCTACCAAACTGGGGACGAGGGGACTCCACATCGATATCAAGTAAGAGACTTCATCTACGTAAGACGATATCAGGTGTCATCCCTGGAACCCTGCTGGAAAGGACAATACCAGGTGCTACTTATAACATCTACAGTGGTAAAGGTAGACAGAATCACTTCCTGGATCCATGCCTCTCATCTCAAGCCTGCGCCCTGTCCACACTCTGGCTAGAAACTGGAAAAGACTGGTAACACTTTCAAATTGCATATTCACCATGTGGATAAGGCTATAGAATCTCCCCTTCGCAACAAGTAGTCCTAACCCTCATCAGCCCGTGCAGCAGCGATGGCTGATCACAAATTCTACTGGAAAAGATGTATAATCTATCTTGCATACAGCCCCCTTAGGTACCTGGTGACCATCACTTTACCCAGACATTTGTCAGCTGGCTATAGGTCTTTCCTATTGGGATATTCCTGATGAAGAGGATTCCACTAAAATTCCATTAAATCCCTTCCGTACCATAGATAATGGAAACAAACATTATGGATGTAGGGACACACGAGCCAGATGCAGGTTGGCTAGCCTAGATTACTATGTTTGCCCGACCGACGATCAAAGCCACAAACAGCCATGAGTGTGTGGGGGGAAAGTCGACTTCTTCTGTAAGTAATGGGGATGTGAGCATACAGGGGCTGCCTGATGGAACCCAAACTCCTCATCAAATTCAGTGCACAGCATTGGCCATATTACGAATTAGATAACAAAAACCAATGGCTCCCAGAGGGGTCTCTAGATCCTCAAATTCTGCATGACCTTTTTAACATCTGCAAGTGCTCAAAAGGGTGAAAGGAGATTCCCCTATGTGGAGGCCTTTTCCCTCCTTCACTCACATCCTGAACTCTGCTTATCCAATAGATCCTCACCTTCAGCCTTCTGCTCCAGAGTCTCTGCTGTCACTCCCACTTCAGAAACCTGATTTCTTCCCTCCAATTAATAGATCAAAAACCCAAACCTTCGCTGGTTCTCAGACCATTGCCCCCTTGCTGAGTTAGCAGCTACTGAAGTACCCCTCCACCCACTCACTCCTCTCTTCTCCTGTCAGTGCCCACACCGGGTCCCACCAGGTCCTCTTTTCAGCTAACCCAAAGCTCAAACCAGCTGAGGAGAGTCCTCAGACCCCTATTCAAGATGTAATAAAAATGGCCTTTAAAGTTGCTTTGTCATCACTGAAAACAGTTTACTAAGAATTTAAAGTCCCTCACATGCGTTTTGGGATACTCACTTCCGTCTTCCCCTCTGCTCTACCTGTTCTACTGCTCAAGTTTTTGTTGCTAGGAAAATCCCAAACCATTTCTCAAATTATTCTTTTACATCCCTCCTTCCTCATTCTCAGATCCTCGGAGATGCTCTCAGCCCCACCATCCCTGTCTTCCCCTTCTGTACCAGGCCCACTGAAAAGTCTTAACTGACCTTCTCCAGAAGTCTTCACCATGGCTGAGTTTTGGACTTTCATGAAAAGAGTCCCTGTAAAAGAGTTCAATGTAGTTAAACTTCCTCTTTTCATATTGCCCTGTTCTACTTGGCCACTGGCTAAAAAAATCAGCAATCCTTAGCTAGACACCCTCTTTCTAGTTTTTCACAAAAATATGTGAAAAAAGCCTTGGGCCTTGACCTGGGGCTTCAGAGAGATGGCTACATTTCTAAGTTAAAGAAGTTAGCAACTGGGCTCCGTGGTAACAGCTGTCAGGGGGAAAATAAGAAAGGGAAGAAAAAGCTCTTACCTTCCCAGGTGTCCTTGAAAAGTTAACTTGCCCAGAACTGAGGAAAAAAACAGAAACAAAAACTGCTTTTTTCAACTTCTGCAGACTGTGAACTTCTGAGCCCCTTCCCTTAAATGTTGGGTACAAAATTCTGAAACTACCTCAACTTGGGTTTCAGAGGATTACTTGATTACAACAGAATCAATGCCCTCTGAATCCGGTTGCAACCAAATAGGACAGTTTCCCTGTCTTCACTGCTATCTTAGGTGCCTTGCCTTGTCTGTCCCTACTACAGCATAATTCTATATACTTAAACATTGCTTATGTTTTCATGAAATGGTCAACAGATGTGATTAATTGTGTAATGGTGCAGATGTTTCCCAGAGTGCTCTATCACGACACAGTTTCATTTGAAGATCAAATAGGGGGGCATACAACCCTGTTCCACTGAAAATATATATCCCTCCCTTTAGCCATCCTATTAGGAATAGGAATTGCTGCACTGATGGGCACGGGAACTACTGCCTTTGTCCATGGGACTCAACAAATGACAAAAAATATGACAGCAATAGACCAAAACGAAGATTTTAGAAACCTCCATCAGAGCTTTGCATGAATCTTTAACCTCTCTCTCTGAAGTTGTTTTTCAGAACACTCGATGGTTGGACCTGCTCTTCATGAGAGAAGGGGGCCTTTGTGCTCCATTGAGGGAAGAATGTTGTTTGTATGCCGAGCATACTGGAGTTGTAATAAAATGTATGAGTAAATTAAAAAGACGTCTTGAAGAGCATCAACGATAGAGAGAGGCCCAAAAAGGGTGGTTTGAGTCTTGGTTCACACAGTCCCCCTGGTTAACTACGTTTTTATCAACCCTGGCCGGTCAAAAAATAATCCTCATATTATTGCTAACTATAAAACCCTGTTTTCTCAACCGTGTAATTTCTTTTCTCCAGGCTCAAATTGGACGAGTTAAACTTAAGGTAATACCCCACTAGCAGACATAGAATGTGACACCCCCAATGATCATTTTTATGATTAAAAGTAGCCAGAAGAAGAATTGGGGAATAAAAGGTTAATAAAATAGGTACTTGTCACTTCCTGTTTTTCTGTATGCTTAACAAAACACTGTTGAAATCTTAAGAGATACTTGCAAATCTTGTTCCCAGTATGTGCTGTCCCCAACTGCCAAACTGCAGAATGTGCTCCCTGACCCAGTTCCACGCAAATCGCCCACTCGCCTTGATCCATCAATAAACTTCCCTCCCTGCCCTCTCCAGGTAAAGTATATAAGCTCTACTTAAGCTATTCTCAGGGCTGTCTGCTCTATTCAAGTGAGCTCTGAGCACCAGCATGCTGGACAGTCAATAAACTTTGGCTGTTGCATGAGATAGTCTATTGGTGGTCTCCTCCTGCAAAGCTCGCCTGACATTTACTAGGATGATTGAATGTAGAAGAGAACATCCAGTCAAATAGGGATAGTTTATAGAATTAGGAAGATGGTCAGTACGTTTAGGAAGAAGTGTGAGTATAGGATTTGGAACAAAAGTTCTTTAGCTATAGGGTTTCGATTAGAGAGTGAATGTTAATGTCTGCACAGGTGAAGAGTCGGTCACAATGATGAAGGGGGGAAATATGTAGGAAAGCAGATATAAATAGAGATATTAGAAAATCAGGCAAAGTATAAAGTGAGTGATAGGATTATACATTTTGAACAGGGTTGAGTTTGAATATATAATCTTAGGAAAAAACCAATATGTAGTCAACAATCGGATTGATATTTGAGAGCATTAGGCAAATTTCAGGTGGATGAATATTTCTGAGAATAATCTTGTGAATAGTTGATTATAAATCCACATACATGATCATGAACATATTTAGGGAGTGTAGATAAGACACATATATTTCATATTTTGAAAAATCTGGAGAGTACACAAGACAAAAAAAGTAGCAATGTGTATGTCAATCAAAATTCATCATAAAATATATATCATCCACAGATCTAAAAATATTCATTTTACTTAACATGGATTTATGTAAAATGTTGTTCAACTAGGAATCTCACCCATTATTGAATATTCAGTACCAACAGGGTTAAGTAGGAGTGATCTCGTCTCACAATTTGTATCTGCCAAGTCCACCAAATCACAAGAATATACATGTGGTACCAAGTAGGATTCTATATGTGCATATAAAAATACACATGCTGAATAGGCTACAGAAAAAGGGAGACAGGAATTCACATATTTGTTAAATTTAAAAATACATGGAGAACTATTTCAATAATCAATTGACTAGATCTATAACTCCTGCTCTGTATCATGCAGAAGGCAAGCCCAACTATACAACATGCCTCCACTGAACTGCTTGTATATCTATTCTGTTTGGGTTATTTTTCTCCATCATATTAGGATTAGTAGTCAGAGTCTGGTAGGGTATGGGTTAGTGTCAGGGATTCAGTATTTTGAATGGAAAATAGGAAATTGAATCCAATGTGTATGCAAACATATGCTACAGAAAAATCTTCCAACTCTCATCCAGAACAATGCCTTGACATTACCTTCGCCTCAAGTAAGACACAATTAGAGGAGAAGAGTTAAAAAAATCTGTCAATACCTATATGGAATGGAAAATGCTCCAGATTTCACACCATTGGAGCTGGTAGAGGAGTTTCTAAATGTAATGGACAGAGTAAACCCTCCACAAACATGGAGCTCTGCTGGTCTAAAGTTTTTTGAGAATTTGCCTTTGAGGTTGTGCACTTGAAATATATGTTGTTGTCAGGAGCTTTAGCTTACTTTGTAATGAGAGCATCAAAGCTGGATTTGAATCTATGTGACCTGGATGACATGGTTACTTATTCTCCAATGTAATGAGGCAGCAGTGATGAATTCTCTCTTTGTAGGTAAACTGTGGCCTCTAAGGGATAAGTGTCTCCCCGTGTCGACTGTGAAGCCATTTGGTCATCCTCTAATTTTCGTGGTGTTTTTGATGCTGCTCTGGGAGTTTGGTATTTGCTTCACAAAATACAACGAGTTCAAATGAGACACAGTACTGGAGAGAGTTCTGTCAGGTGTGGGGGGAAGGGTCTGCAGGAGAATGCACCAACCATTTTTATCCCACGTAGCTTGCCCCCTTGACAATAGCAACATGATTCAGAACATTGCCCTGAAACCTCTCCATATAACAAGATGCCTTTACATATAAGGGTTTCCTGGCTGCACCATGTCAGTCACAAGCCATTTGGAATCCAATGGTAGATCCTCATGGCACTACCACCGATGTTTTATCAAACACCTGCCCGCCACTGCTCTGGGCCACTACTCAGCAGGATCGAACTTACTGGCATCTCTGTTATACAACATTTTCATGAAACCCAGTCAATCAAGGCACTGTCTGGTATTCTCATGATCAGCAACAGGGCATCCAAAAGTTTTCCAGTGCCACCTGGTCATGGAAATTTCAAAAATTTCATGGTTTTTATCTAGCCATTTTTCAAAGATGAAGTTGGAGGCACTGTGGGTTTCTATTCATTCAGGAATCATTAAATGTTGAGGAAGCTCATTTCAATGAAAGCTCTGGAAAACTCTCACAGGCAAGGCTTCCCAAAGAGTGCCCAAAAAGGTCACATGAATCCAGGCCCATTGAGGTCTAAATGTGAGGCCCATGTGTGTTTTGACTCTCAACTCAGCCTTCCAAGTCTTTATAATAAATTCATGTTATATACGGGCTGAGATTCCCAGTGCTCTTTTGAAAGCCACCCTGGGCCTAGATCTCAGTTTCCAAGGACGACTCTCATGCGTGTCCTCCTAAAATCCCAACAAAATTCATGGCAATACTTCTCTGAGTTCAGTTCCACAACTCAGTATCTAAGGGGAATCAAACCAGAGTTCAAGCCTAGGTGGACCCAGTCATTTCTTCCAACCGAGACACAAATGACCAAAATTATAACCAAAACACTCCCACATGATACTAATCTTCTTCCATGTAGTCACTCATCATCACCTCTGGCTGAAGGTTTCCATCAGGGGCGCAGCCAAAGACAGTTTCCAAAATAAGCTTGCTTGCCCCTCATTTGCCTAAAGTCAGGATGTCCAGGACACCCTTCCTGTGAAACAGGAATGATCAAATAAGCATGCCTTTAATACTGCTCTGTTTCTCCAATTTGAGGCCTACTGACTTTCAGATATAGATTCTTTATGTGATTTGGAGTCATGCGAAACCCCAAGCACCTCTGCAGGGCTTGGAAGAACTCATTTGACCCAAAGAATCTCTATTTTCACTTGATGGAGGTCAGGAACCTAACAGAGGAAGGCATGTGACTTCATCCACAATGACTGATCTTTTGGCTATTTTGGTTTGGGATGCACACATGGGATCATTCTTTAGATCCATCAGGTGCTGAGAATCTAAGTCACAGTCACACACAAGGCCAAGAGGCTAATTCAGCCACATCCCTTTCCAAAGCAATTAAGCAAAAAGCCACAGGTGATGCCCATTAATTTCCATTTCAAAACTATATTCTTCAGGCTTCACAAAGGGGTGGCCTGAGGCAAAGACCTTCCAGACATTCATTGCAACAGAAAAATAGTTAAGCAAAAGACCCAATCATGGTCTCTCCACTGAGACTTTCCTGGTCACACTGATATCCTACATTCAGGGCAACAGAAAAATATGTAAGAAAAGGTGCAAAACATGGTCTCTACACTGAGACTTTCCTGGTCACACTTATATCTGAGTTTTCTGAGAATCTCGCTATTATCTTCAGCTATCCAGTACATGGCCGTGTCACAGAGCTTGGAGGTGGTACATATCTTGGAAACAAAACCATGAGCCAATTCTGGAGAGTGGCCAGAATTCAGGAAGAAAACAGGAACTTAGGAAGATAGCAGGAGTTGCCCATGGATAAGACAAGTTGCAGTCCATTCACTAATTGGCTAGTATGAATTATGGGAAGATTTATACTAGACTAGACATCCATTAATGCATTATCTTTTCTAATGTCTACAACAACGAACACAGTGGGATACACAGACATAGGAATACTAGTCTTGTCAAACGACTTAGTAGAAACAGTCCACTCCAAACCAAACAAAGCGACTTTCCTACCTATTCTCAGAAGATGAGACAAAATAACAAACACACACCCACTGCCCACAAAGGCACCTCCTTCCCCCAAGTAGGTCTTTGACTATCCAGAGAGTCCTCTGACTGGTGGGCTAAACTATGTTCCCCAAAATGGCCTGTCTTCTATCAGATCTGGTTTCCTTGGCCAACTCTCTGAAGTTGTCAGAAAAAATTGGTGAGCCACTACCATCTTTCTCAGGAAAGGTCCCTCTTCAGAGCTCTCCTGGCATTTGTGCTTCCTCACATCAGTAGGTACCAAGAAAGACTGACTCTATTCTTGTTAAATAAAACCAAGTGAGCCCCCTGAGACTGGGACAGGGACTCCTTCTGGGTGCCTGGCTTCTTGGATACCAAGTTCAGAGAGTTGCATCAACAAGGAAATGACGTATGTCACTTTCTTTGGAACTGAATGAGGTCACTGCCCTGGCAACCACTTTATCCTAAAAGTTGCTTCCAAGGGTCCCATGAGATGGAGCTGGCCCCTACTTCCTGTGACACTTTAACAAGTTGGAATGGTATATCAACCATAGGAACCTGGGTAAAACTCTCCACCCAGGCCTGGTTTGGTCCATCTTCTCTACAATAAGAAGAGAGAGGCTGATTCAGACACATTCCTTCATTCTGACCAGGTTGTTTGCCATGGAAGATGACTTTTGCTCTCTCAGGTCTTTCATACCTGCCTAAAACTTCTCCAGGTATCATTTCTGCATGGACCTTTGAGATTCTCGGGTAGAAGGTACCCTACTTTCCTGTACTGTAAGAAAAACTTTGTCCCTGCTCTTCTGTAAAATGAGATTGAGGGAACAGTGTATGTTTCGGGTTAATCACAGGTTCGATTTGGGTTATAAATCATTCTGTGCCATGAATAATGGTATTGGGAACCTACGATATGTACAAGAATGTAGAGGTGAAATAAAAGTATGAAAACAGAAATCTAGGTATGATTTGAAGCCCAGAAAACCATTGGGCCCTTGACTGGTATACTTAGCTTTGAATTATGTTCTGCAAATATGTCTCAGATAATTTGATATACAATGGCATAGGACCTTGTACCTTGGATGATTGAATGTAGAAGAGAACATCCAGTCAAAAAGGGATAGTAGGTAGGATTAGGAAGATATTTGGTATGTTTAGGAAGAAGAGTGAGTATAGGATTTGCACCAAAAGTTCTTTCCCAATAGGGATTTGGTAAGAGAATGAATGTAAATGTCAGCACATATGAAGAGTCAGTAACTATAATGAGCTGGGGAATATATGTAGAAAAGCAGATATCAATAGAGACATTATGAAATCAGGCAAAGTATAAAATGAGTGATAGGATTAGACATTTTCTACAGGGTTGAGTTTCAGTATATAATCTTAGGAAGAAACAAATATGTAGTCACCAATAGGATTGACATTTGAGAGCATTAGGCAACCTAGACATGGATGTTTTAGTAATCCATGTACACTTTCCATTTCGGCTTTGGTACAATCATAAGTGTGACCTTTACATTTTTTGTTCAGAATATTACTGTGATAAAATGTATATGTAGATGTCACATGAGTATTTCTACCACCATTTCTGGAAGCAATATATTGAAGATGTAATATTAGTATTGGGGGTACAAAGAGGTGTACCCTGTGTCTATGAATATAGAGATAAATCATGAATTGACCATAAGTGAATAAATAATATAACTTGTTCCAACTTTAAATAATGGATTGAACTGATATCTGAGAAATTATAAGAAATCTTATATTGATATATAATCATTCATTCCAAACAGACATACATCTAATGGTAATATTAGTGTTTTGGTTTATCATGGAGAGTATGTGAGTTTTGCTTCAATAGTGATTATGAAAATTGAAAATAATATGTTTGGAAAGAATTCTCATTTAAAGACCAGTCAAGACACCCTGACAATACACGTGTTCTGAAGCAAGAAGTGATTAAAGTTGAAACAAATGCCTATAAATTTGTGAACTTGTGGATGAAATGTAAATCCTATGTTGTGCAAACACTGAAGAAAAAGTAATGTACCAGTGTTGAATACAAATAAACGTCAAATTACATATCATGTCCCATAGGAATCTACTTGCATTGATGTTAGACTGGGTTAGTTACTGTAGAATTATTAGCATTTGTATGCACCATTCACTGAAGTTAGTTTTCAGTACTAGTAAACAAATATATATTTCAGGTAGATGAATATGTCTGAAAATAATCTTGTGAAAAGTTGATTATGAATCCACATACATGAACATGAACAAATTTAGAGAGTGTATATAAGACACATATATTTTATATTTTGAAAAATCTGGAGAGTGTATTTATAGATACAAAAAAAACACATACAGACATTAAAAAGAAGCAATATATATGCCAATCAAAATTCATCATTAAATATATATCATCCACAGATGCAAAATATTTATTTTACTGAACATGAGCTAATGTATAATGTTGTTCTACTAGGAAGCTTGTAGGTTAAATTTTCAGTTCCAACAGCGTTTAAGAGTAGTAAACTCTTCTCACAACTTGTATCTGCCAAGTCAGCCACCTCACAAAAATGTACATGTGATACCAGGTAGGATTCTATATGTGCATATGAATATATATGAGTGAATAAGCTACAGAGAAAGGGGAACAAGAATACACATATCTGTTAACTTTAAAAAAACATGGAGGACTATTTCAATTAAAAATTGACTAAATTGATAACTCCTACCTTATATAATGCAAAAGGCAAGTCCAAGTATACAACATGCCTCCTCTGAACTGCTTGTATTTCTATTGTGTTTGGGTTACTTTTTCTCCTTTATATTAGGATGAGTAGTCTGACTCTAGTAGGTAGGTATTAGTGTCAGGGATTCAGTATTTCGAAAGGAAAATTGGAAAATGAATTTAATGTGTATGCAAATATGTGCTGCACAAATATCCTTCCACTCTCATCCAATGCAATGCCTTGTCAATACCTTCGCCAAAATTAAGACACAAATAGAGGAAAAGAGTTAGAAAATCAGTGAATACATATCTGAAATGGAAATGCTCTGGAATTCACAACTTTGGAGGTGGTAGAGGAGTTTCCAAAAGTAAAGGACAGGGTAAACAACCCACAAACATGAAGCTCTGCTGGCCTAAAAACTTTTTGAGAAACTGCCTCTGAGTTTGGGCACTTGAAATATATGTTGTTGTCAGGAGATTTGACTTCCTTTGTAGTGAGACCATCAAAGCTGGGTCTGCATCTATGTGACCTGGAGGACATGTCTTCTTATTTTCCAATGAAGATGAGCAGCAGTGCTGAATTATCTCTTTGAAGGTAAACTGTGGCCACAGCGGACTAAGTGTCTCCCCGTGTTGACTGTGAAGCCATTTGGTCCTCGTCCACTTTTTGTGATGTTTTTGCTACTGAACTGGGAGTTTAGTATTTGCTTCATGACATACAAGGAGCTCAACTGGGACACAGTGCTGGAGGGAGTTCTGTCACGTGTGGTGGGCCACGGTCTGCAAGAGAATGCACCAACCATGCTTTTATTCCTCATAGCTTGCCCCATTGCCCCCTTGTCCATATCAACCTGATTCTGAACATTGCCCTGAAACCTCTCCATATAACAAGATGCCTTTACATATAAGAGTCTGCTGGCTGCACCATGTCAGTAACATGCCATTTGGAATACAATGGTAGATCCTCATGGCCGTACCACTGAAGATTTATCACACACCTGTCCACCACTGCTCTTGGCCCACTACTCAGAAGGCTCCAACATACTGGAATCTCTGTTCTACACCATTTTCATGAAACCCAGTCATACAAGGATCTGTCTGGTATACTCATGATCAGCAATAGGACATCCAAAGGTTCTCCAGTGCCACCTGGTCATGGGAATTTCAAAAATTTCATGGTATTTATCTAGCCATTTTTCAATGATGAAGTTGGAGGCACTGTGGGTTTCAATTCATTCAGTAACCATTAAATGTTGAGGAAGCTCAATTCAATGAAAGCTCTGGAGAACTCTCACAGGCAAGGCTTCCGAAAGAGTGTCCAAAAGGTCACATGAAGCCAGGCCCATTGAAGTCTACAATGTGTGGCCTATGTGTGTTTCAACTCTCAAATATGGCTGCCATGTCTTTAAGAATAAAATCATGTGATATCCTGGCTGAGATTCCCAGGGCTCTGTGGAAAGCCACCCTGGGCCTAGATGTCAGTTTCCAAGGGCGACTCTCATGCATGGCCTCCTAAAATTCAAATAAAATTCATGGCAATACTTCTCTGAGGTCAGTTTCACAACTCAGTCTCTAAGGGGAATCACACCAGATTTCAAGCCCACGTGGACCCAGTCATTTCTTCCAACCGCCAAACAAATGACCAAAATTAAAACCAAAACATTTCCACATGTCCCTCATCTTCTTCCATATAGTCACCTCTGGCTGGAGGTTTCCATTAGGGGTGCAAACAAAGACAGTGTCCAAAAAATGCTCCCTTGCCCCTCATTTGCCTAAAGTCAGGGTGTCCTTGACACCCTTCCTGTGAACCAGGAGTGATCAAATAAGCCTGCCGTAAATACTGCTGTGTTTCTCCAATTTGAGTCCTACTGACTTTCAGGTATAGATTCTATATGTGATTTGGAGTCATGCGAAAACCCAAGCCCCTCTGCAGGGCTTGGAAGAACTCATTTGACACAAAGAATCCATATTTTCACTTGATGGAGGTCAGGAACCTAACACAGGAAGGCAAGAGACTTCATCCACAATGACTGATTTTTTGTCATTATGGTTTTGAACGCACACATGGAATCATTCTTTAGATCCATCATGTGCTTAGAATCTAAATCACAGCCACAAACAAGGCCAAGAGGCTAATTCAGCCACATCCCTTTCGAAAGCAATAAAGCAAAGAGCCACAGGTGATGCCCATTCATTTCCATTTCAAAACTATATTCTTCAGGCTTCACAAAGGGGTGGCCGGAAGCAAAATCCTTCCAGATATTCAGTGCAAGAGAACAGTACTTAAACAAAAAGTCCAAAGCAGGGTCTCTCAACTGAGAGTTTCCTGGTCACACTGATATCTGAGTTATCTGAGATGCTCGCCATTCTCTTCAGCTCTCCAGTACATGGCCATGTCAGAGAGCTTGGAGGTGGTACATATCTTGTACACAAAACCATGAGCCGATTCTGCAGAGTGGCCAGAATTTAGGAAGAAAACAGCAACTTAGGAAGATAGCAGGTGTTTCCCATTGATAAGACAAGCTGCAGTTCATTCATATATTGGGCAGGATGAATTATGGGAACATTTATACTAGACAGGACACATCCATTAATGCATTTTCTTTTCTAATGTGTACAACACCAGACACAGTGGGATACACAGACAAAGAAACACTTGCCTTGTCAAACGACTTACTAGAACAGTCCACTCAAAACCAAAAAAAAAAAACAAAACAAAAAAAAAAAAAAACGCCTTTCCTACCTATTCTCAGAACATGAGACAGAACCACAAACCCAAACCCACTCTCACAAAGGCACCTTCTTTCCCCAAGTAGGTCTGTGACAACCCAGAGTGTCCTCTGACTGGTGAGCCATACAATGTTTCCCCGAATTGGCCTGTCTTGTCTCAGATCTGGTCTCCTTGTCCAACTCTGTGAAGTTGAGAGGAGCCAGCGGTGAGCCACTACCTGTTTTCTCAGAAAAGGTCCCTCTTCAGAGCTCTACTGGCATTTGGCCATCCTCACATCAGTAGGTACCAAGAAAGGCTGACTTTGTCCTTGGAAAATCCAAACAAGTGAGCCCACTGGGACTGGGACTGGGACTGGGACTGCCACTGGGTGGCTTCTTGGATACCAAGTTCAGAGAGTTCCATCACCAAGGAAATGAGGTATGTCACTTTCTTTGGAACTGAATGAGGTGACTGCCTTGGCAACCACTTTGTCCTAACAGTTGCTTCCAAGAGTCCCAAGAGATGGAGCCAGCCGCTCCTTCTTGTGACACTTTCACAAGTTAGAATGGAATATAAACGATAGCCAAACGGGAACAGCTCTCCACACAGGCCTGTTTTGGTCAGTCTTCTCTACAATAAGAAGAGAGAGGCTGATTCAGACACGTCCCTTCGTTCTAACTAGGTTTTTTTTGCCATGGAAGATGACTTTTACTCACTCAGGTCCTTCATACATGCCTACAACTTGTGCAAGTATCATTTCTGCATGGACCTTTGAGGTTCTCAGCAGGTGGACGGTCCCCTACTTTCCTGTATTGTAAGAACAACTCTGTTCCTGCTCTTTTGTGAAATGAGTTTGAGGGAACAGTGTATGTTTATGGTTAATAACAGGTTCGATTTGGGTTAGGAATCATTCTGTGCGATGAATAATAGTGTTGGAAACCTGTGATACTTACAAGAATATAGAGGTGAAATATAAGTATGAAAACAGAAATCTAGGTATGATTTGAAGCCCAGAAGGGCATTGAGCCCTTGATTGGGATACTTAGCTACGAATTATGTTCTGCAAATATGTCTCATATAATTCGATATACAATGGCATAGGACCTTGTACCTTGGATGATTGAATGTAGAAGAGAACATCCAGTCAAAAAGGGATAGTTTCTAGGATCATGAAGCTAGTCGGTAGGTTTAGGTGGAAGAGTGAGTATATGATTTGCACCAAAAGTTCTTTAGCAATAGGGTTTCGGTTAGAGACTGAATTTAAATGTCAGCACATATGAAGAGTCAGTCACTAGGATGAGCTGGGGAAAATATGCAGAAAAGCAGATATCAATAGAGACATTACAAAATTAGGCAAAGTATAAAGTGACTGATAGGATTAGACATGTTCAACAGTGTTGAGTTTCAATATATAATCTTAGGAAGAAACAAATATGTAGTCACCAATAGGATTGGCATTTGAGAGCATTACGCAACCTGGACATGGATGTTTTTAGTAATCCGTGTTCACTTTCCATTTAGGCCTTGGTACAATCATAAGTATGGCCATTAATTTTTTTGTCCAGAATATTACTGGGATAAAATGTATATGTAGATCAGGTGACATGAGTATTTCTTCCACCATTTCTGGGAGCAATAGATTAAAGACGTAAAATTAGTGTTGGGGTTACAAAGAGGTGCAACCTGTGTCTATGAATATAGAGATAAAGCATGAATAGACCATACTGTGAATAAATAATATAACTTGTTCCAATTTTAAATAATGGATTTAACTGATATCTGAAAAATTACAGGAAATCTTATATTGATATACAATCATTCATTCCAACCAATTATACATCTAATTGTAATATTAGTGTTTTGGTTTATCATGAAGAGTGTGTGAGTTTTGCTTCAAAAGTGATTATGGAAATCGAAAATAATGTGTTTGGAAAGAAGTCTCATAAAAAGACCAGTCAGGAAACCTGGAGGAATACATATGTTGTGAAGCAGGAAGTGATTGAAAGTAAAACAAATGCCTATAAGTTTGCTAATTTGTGGATGAAATATATATCCAATGATGTGCATAAACTCATGAAATAGTAATGTACCAGTGTTGAGTAAAAATGAACGTCAAAATACACATCATGTCCCATAGGAATCTACTTGCATTGATATTAAACTGGGTCAGTTACTGTAGAAATATTAGGATTCTCGTGCATCATTCACCAAAGTTAGTATTCTTTTTTTTTAATTTTTATTTATGGTTGTTAAAAACATTACATAGTTCTTGATATATCATATATCGCATTTTGATTCAAGTGGGTTATGAACTCCCATTTTTACCCCGTGTACAGATTGCAGAATCACATCAGTTACACATCCATTGATTCACATATAGCCATACTAGTGTCTGTTCTATTCTGCTGCCTTTCCTATCCTCTACTATCCCCCCTCCCCTCCCCTCTCCTCCCCTCTTCTCTCTCTACCCACTCTACAGTAATAAATTTCTCCCCCTTGTATTATTTTTCCCTTTTCCCGCACTTCCTTTTGTATAAAATTTTGTATAACCCTGAGGCTCTCCTCCCATTTCCATGCAATTTCCCTTCTCTCTCCCTTTCCCTTCCACCTCTCATCCCTGTTTAGTGTTAATCTTCTTCTCATGCTCTTCGTCACTACTCTGTTCTTAGTTACTCTCCTTATATCAAAGAAGACATTTGGCATTTGTTTTTTAGGGATTGGCCAGGTTCACTTAGCATAATCTGCTCTAATGCCATCCATTTCCCTGCAAATTCTAAGATTTTGTCATTTTTAAATGCAGAGTAATACTCCATTGTGTATAAATGCCACATTATTTTTATTCATTCTTTCATTGAAGGGCATATAGCTTGGTTCCACAGTCTTGCTATTGTGAATTGTGCTGCTCTGAACATCGATGTAGCAGTGTCCCTGTAGCATGCTCTTTTTAGGTCTTTAGGTTTTAGACCGAGAAGGGGAATATCTGGGTCAAATGGTGGTTCCATTGCCAGCTTTCCAAGAAATCTCCATACTGCTTTCCCATTTGGCTGCACCAATTTGCAGTCCCACCAGCAATGTACAAGTTTACCTGTTTCCCCATATCCTCGACAGCACTTGTTGTTGTTTGACAATCTTACTGGAGTGAGATGGTATCTTAGGGTGGTTTTGATTCACATTTCTCTGACTGCTGGAGATGGTGAGCATTTTTTTATGTACTTGTTGATTGATTGTATGTCCTCCTCTGAGCAGTGTCTGTTCAGGTCCTTGGCCCATTTGTTGATTGTGTTATTTGTTATCTTATTGACTAATTTTTTGAGTTCTTTGTATACTCTGGATATTACGGCTCTATCTGAAGTGTGAGGAGTAAAGATTTGTTCTTAGGATGTAGGCTCCCTATTTACCTCTCTTATTGTTTCTTTTGCTGAGAAAAAACTTTTTAGTTTGAGTAAGTCCCATTTGTTGATTCTAGCTATTAACTCTTGTGCTATGGGTGTCCTATTGAGGAATTTGGAGCCCGACCCCACAGTATGTAGATCATAGCCAACTTTTTCTTCTATCAGGCGCCGTGTCTCTGATTTGTTATCAAGCTCCTTGATCCATTTTGAGTTAACTTTTGTGCATGGCGAGAGAAAGGGATTCAGTTTCATTTTGTTGCATATGGATTTCCAGCTTTCCCAGCACCAATTATTGAAGATGCTATCCTTCATCCATTGCATGCTTTTAGCCCCTTTATCAAATATGAGATAGTTGAAGTTTTGTGGATTGGTTTCTGTGTCCTCTAATCTGTACCATTGTTCCACCCGCCTGTTTTGGTACCAGTATTATGCTATTTTTGTTACTATTGCTCTGCAGTATACTTTGAAGTCTGATATCGCTATATCGCCTGATTCACACTTCCTGCTTATCATTGTTTTTGCTATTCTGGGTCTTTTATTTTTCCATATGAATTTCATGATTGCTTTCTCTTTTTCTACAAGAAATGCCATTAGGATTTTGATTGGCATTGCATTAAACCTATAGAGAACTTTTGGTAATATCGCCATTTTGATAATGTTAGTTCTGCCTATATATGAACAGGGTACATTTTTACATCTTTTAAGATCTTCCTCTATTATTCTCTTTAGGGTTCTGTAGTTTTCATTTTATGAGACTTGCACCTCTTTTGTTAGGCTGATTCCCAATTATTTTTTTTAGGATATTGTGAATGTAGTGGTTGTCCTCATTTCCGTTTCAGAGGATTTTTTGCTGATATACAGGAATGCCTTTGATTTATGCGTGTTGATTTTATATCCTGCCACTTTGCTGAATTCATTCATTAGCTCTATTAGTTTCTTTGTAGACCCTTTTGGGTCTGCTAGGTATAGAATCATGTCATCTCTAATAGTGATAATTTAAGTTCTTCTTTTCCTATTTTTATGGCTTTAATTTTTTTGTCTGTCTAATTGCTCTCGCCAGTGTTTCACGAACTATGTTGAACAGAAGTGGTGAAAGAGGGCATCCCTTTCTTGTTCCAGATTTTAGGGGGAATGCCTTCAATTATTCTCCATTCAGAATGATGCTAGCCTGAGGCTTAGCAGAGATTGCTTTTACAATATTGAGGTATGTTCCTGTTACCCCTAGTTTTTCTAGAGTTTTGAACATAAAGGTATGCTGTACTTTGTCGAATGCTTTCTCTGCATCTATCGAGATGATCATATGGTTCTTATTTTTAAGTCTATTGATGTGGTGAATAACATTTATTGATTTCCCTATATTGATCCAGCCTTGCATCCCACGGATGAGTCCTACTTGATCATGTACACAATTTTTTTGATATGCTTTTGTATCTGATTTGCTAGAATTTAATTGAGGATTTTTGCCTCTAGGTTCATTAGAGATATTGGTCTGTAGTTTTCTTTCTTTAAAGTGTCTTTTTCTGGTGTAGGAATCAGGGTGATGGTGGCCTCATAGAATGAATTTGGAAGTTCTCCTTCTTTTTCAATTTCCTGAAATAGCATGAAAAGCATTGGTATTATTTCCTCTTTAAAGGTTGTGTAAAACTCTGCTGTATACCCATCGGGTCCTGGGCTTTTCTTACTTGGTAGTGTTTTGATGGTTTCTTCTATTTCCTCAATTGATATCGGTCTGTTTAGGTTGTCTATAACCTCCTGACTCAATCTGGGCACATCAAATGACTTAAGAAATTTATCGATGCCTTCACTCTCTTCTATTTTTTTGGAGTATAAAGATTCAAAATATTTTCTTATTATCTTCTGTATTTCTGAAATATCTCTTGTGATATTGTCTCTTTCATCCCGTATGCTAGTAATTTGAGTTCTCTCTCTTTTTTTCTTCATTACCATGGATAAGGTTCTGTCGGTTTTATTTATTTTTTCAAAGAACCAAATGGGTTGACGTGTCCACCGCACTGGCAGGCTGCTGGGCCTGTTTCTGCATTCGGTTGCAGATCTGCCTACCTTGCGGGAATGGGTGTTGGCTCTGCTTTGCCCCTTCTCCAATTGGGGTGTCGTGACATTCTATGAGGCCACCATCACCCTGATTCCTACACCAGAAAAAGACACTTTAAAGAAAGAAAACTACAGACCAATATCTCTAATGAACCTAGAGGCAAAAATCCTCAATTAAATTCTAGCAAATCAGATACAAAAGCATATCAAAAAAATTGTGTACATGATCAAGTAGGACTCATCCGTGGGATGCAAGGCTGGATCAATATAGGGAAATCAATAAATGTTATTCATCACATCAATAGACTTAAAAATAAGAACCATATGATCATCTCGATAGATGCAGAGAAAGCATTCGACAAAGTACAGCATACCTTTATGTTCAAAACTCTAGAAAAACTAGGGGTAACAGGAACATACCTCAATATTGTAAAAGCAATCTCTGCTAAGCCTCAGGCTAGCATCATTCTGAATGGAGAATAATTGAAGGCATTCCCCCTAAAATCTGGAACAAGAAAGGGATGCCCTCTTTCACCACTTCTGTTCAACATAGTTCGTGAAACACTGGCGAGAGCAATTAGACAGACAAAAAAATTAAAGCCATAAAAATAGGAAAAGAAGAACTTAAATTATCACTATTAGAGATGACATGATTCTATACCTAGCAGACCCAAAAGGGTCTACAAAGAAACTAATAGAGCTAATGAATGAATTCAGCAAAGTGGCAGGATATAAAATCAACACGCATAAATCAAAGGCATTCCTGTATATCAGCAAAAAATCCTCTGAAACGGAAATGAGGACAACCACTACATTCACAATATCCTAAAAAAAATAATTGGGAATCAGCCTAACAAAAGAGGTGCAAGTCTCATAAAATGAAAACTACAGAACCCTAAAGAGAATAATAGAGGAAGATCTTAAAAGATGTAAAAATGTACCCTGTTCATATATAGGCAGAACTAACATTATCAAAATGGCGATATTACCAAAAGTTCTCTATAGGTTTAATGCAATGCCAATCAAAATCCTAATGGCATTTCTTGTAGAAAAAGAGAAAGCAATCATGAAATTCATATGGAAAAATAAAAGACCCAGAATAGCAAAAACAATGATAAGCAGGAAGTGTGAATCAGGCGATATAGCGATATCAGACTTCAAAGTATACTGCAGAGCAATAGTAACAAAAATAGCATAATACTGGTACCAAAACAGGCGGGTGGAACAATGGTACAGATTAGAGGACACAGAAACCAATCCACAAAACTTCAACTATCTCATATTTGATAAAGGGGCTAAAAGCATGCAATGGATGAAGGATAGCATCTTCAATAATTGGTGCTGGGAAAGCTGGAAATCCATATGCAACAAAATTAAACTGAATCCCTTTCTCTCGCCATGCACAAAAGTTAACTCAAAATGGATCAAGGAGCTTGATAACAAATCAGAGACACGGCGCCTGATAGAAGAAAAAGTTGGCTATGATCTACATACTGTGGGGTCGGGCTCCAAATTCCTCAATAGGACACCCATAGCACAAGAGTTAATAGCTAGAATCAACAAATGGGACTTACTCAAACTAAAAAGTTTTTTCTCAGCAAAAGAAACAATAAGAGAGGTAAATAGGGAGCCTACATCCTAAGAACAAATCTTTACTCCTCACACTTCAGATAGAGCCGTAATATCCAGAGTATACAAAGAACTCAAAAAATTAGTCAATAAGATAACAAATAACACAATCAACAAATGGGCCAAGGACCTGAACAGACACTGCTCAGAGGAGGACATACAATCAATCAACAAGTACATAAAAAAATGCTCACCATCTCCAGCAGTCAGAGAAATGTGAATCAAAACCACCCTAAGATACCATCTCACTCCAGTAAGATTGTCAAACAACAACAAGTGCTGTCGAGGATATGGGGAAACAGGTAAACTTGTACATTGCTGGTGGGACTGCAAATTGGTGCAGCCAAATGGGAAAGCAGTATGGAGATTTCTTGGAAAGCTGGCAATGGAACCACCATTTGACCCAGATATTCCCCTTCTCGGTCTAAAACCTAAAGACCTAAAAAGAGCATGCTACAGGGACACTGCTACATCGATGTTCAGAGCAGCACAATTCACAATAGCAAGACTGTGGAACCAAGCTATATGCCCTTCAATGAAAGAATGAATAAAAATAATGTGGCATTTATACACAATGGAGTATTACTCTGCATTTAAAAATGACAAAATCTTAGAATTTGCAGGGAAATGGATGGCATTAGAGCAGATTATGCTAAGTGAACCTGGCCAATCCCTAAAAAACAAATGCCAAATGTCTTCTTTGATATAAGGAGAGTAACTAAGAACAGAGTAGTGACGAAGAGCATGAGAAGAAGATTAACACTAAACAGGGATGAGAGGTGGAAGGGAAAGGGAGAGAGAAGGGAAATTGCATGGAAATGGGAGGAGAGCCTCAGGGTTATACAAAATTTTATACAAAAGGAAGTGCGGGAAAAGGGAAAAATAATACAAGGGGGAGAAATTTATTACTGTAGAGTGGGTAGAGAGAGAAGAGGGGAGGAGAGGGGAGGGGAGGGGGGATAGTAGAGGATAGGAAAGGCAGCAGAATAGAACAGACACTAGTATGGCTATATGTGAATCAATGGATGTGTAACTGATGTGATTCTGCAATCTGTACACGGGGTAAAAATGGGAGTTCATAACCCACTTGAATCAAAATGCGATATATGATATATCAAGAACTATGTAATGTTTTTAACAACCATAAATAAAAATTAAAAAAAAAGAATACTAACTTTGGTGAATGATGCACGAGAATCCTAATATTTCTACAGTAACTGACCCAGTTTAATATCAATGCAAGTAGATTCCTATGGGACATGATGTGTATTTTGACGTTCATTTTTACTCAACACTGGTACATTACTATTTCATGAGTTTATGCACATCATTGGATATATATTTCATCCACAAATTAGCAAACTTATAGGCATTTGTTTTACTTTCAATCACTTCCTGCTTCACAACATATGTATTCCTCCAGGTTTCCTGACTGGTCTTTTTATGAGACTTCTTTCCAAACACATTATTTTCGATTTCCATAATCACTTTTGAAGCAAAACTCACACACTCTTCATGATAAACCAAAACACTAATATTACAATTAGATGTATAATTGGTTGGAATGAATGATTGTATATCAATATAAGATTTCCTGTAATTTTTCAGATATCAGTTAAATCCATTATTTAAAATTGGAACAAGTTATATTATTTATTCACAGTATGGTCTATTCATGCTTTATCTCTATATTCATAGACACAGGTTGCACCTCTTTGTAACCCCAATACTAATTTTACGTCTTTAATCTATTGCTCCCAGAAATGGTGGAAGAAATACTCATGTCACCTGATCTACATATACATTTTATCCCAGTAATATTCTGGACAAAAAAATTAGTGGCCATACTTATGATTGTACCAATGCCTAAATGGAAAGTGAACACGGATTACTAAAAACATCCATGTCCAGGTTGCGTAATGCTCTCAAATGCCAATCCTATTGGTGACTACATATTTGTTTCTTCCTAAGATTATATATTGAAACTCAACACTGTTGAACATGTCTAATCCTATCAGTCACTTTATACTTTGCCTAATTTTGTAATGTCTCTATTGATATCTGCTTTTCTGCATATTTTCCCCAGCTCATCCTAGTGACTGACTCTTCATATGTGCTGACATTTAAATTCAGTCTCTAACCGAAACCCTATTGCTAAAGAACTTTTGGTGCAAATCATATACTCACTCTTCCACCTAAACCTAAAGACTAGCTTCATGATCCTAGCAACTATCCCTTTTTGACTGCATGTTCTCTTCTACATTCAATCATCCAAGGTACAAGGTCCTATGCCATTGTATATCGAATTATATGAGACATATTTGCAGAACATAATTCGTAGCTAAGTATCCCAATCAAGGGCTCAATGCCCTTCTGGGCTTCAAATCATACCTAGATTTCTGTTTTCATACTTATATTTCACCTCTATATTCTTGTAAGTATCACAGGTTTCCAACACTATTATTCATCGCACAGAATGATTCCTAACCCAAATCGAACCTGTTATTAACCATAAACATACACTGTTCCCTCAAACTCATTTCACAAAAGAGCAGGAACAGAGTTGTTCTTACAATACAGGAAAGTAGGGGACCGTCCACCTGCTGAGAACCTCAAAGGTCCATGCAGAAATGATACTTGCACAAGTTGTAGGCATGTATGAAGGACCTGAGTGAGCAAAAGTCAACTTCCATGGCAAAAAAACCTAGTTAGAACGAAGGGACGTGTCTGAATCAGCCTCTCTCTTCTTATTGTAGAGAAGACTGACCAAAACAGGCCTGTGTGGAGAGCTGTTCCCGTTTGGCTATCGTTTATATTCCATTCTAACTTGTGAAAGTGTCACAAGAAGGAGCGGCTGGCTCCATCTCTTGGGACTCTTGGAAGCAACTGTTAGGACAAAGTGGTTGCCAAGGCAGTCACCTCATTCAGTTCCAAAGAAAGTGACATACCTCATTTCCTTGGTGATGGAACTCTCTGAACTTGGTATCCAAGAAGCCACCCAGTGGCAGTCCCAGTCCCAGTCCCAGTCCCAGTGGGCTCACTTGTTTGGATTTTCCAAGGACAAAGTCAGCCTTTCTTGGTACCTACTGATGTGAGGATGGCCAAATGCCAGTAGAGCTCTGAAGAGGGACCTTTTCTGAGAAAACAGGTAGTGGCTCACCGCTGGCTCCTCTCAACTTCACAGAGTTGGACAAGGAGACCAGATCTGAGACAAGACAGGCCAATTCGGGGAAACATTGTATGGCTCACCAGTCAGAGGACACTCCGGGTTGTCACAGACCTACTTGGGGAAAGAAGGTGCCTTTGTGGGAGTGGGTTTGGGTTTGTGGTTCTGTCTCATGTTCTGAGAATAGGTAGGAAAGGCGTTTTTTTTTTTGTTTTGTTTTGTTTTTTTGGTTTTGAGTGGACTGTTCTAGTAAGTCGTTTGACAAGGCGAGTGTTTCTTTGTCTGTGTATCCCACTGTGTCTCGTGTTGTACACATTAAAAAAGAAAATGCATTAATGGATGTGTCCTGTCTAGTATAAATCTTCCCAAAATTCATCCTGCCCAATATATGAATGAACTGCAGCTTGTCTTATCAATGGGAAACACCTGCTATCTTCCTAAGTTGCTGGTTTCTTCCTAAATTCTGTCCACTCTGCAGAATAGGCTCACGGTTTTGTGTACAAGACATGTACCACCTCCAAACTCTCTGACATGGCCAAGTACTGGAGAGCTGAAGAGAATGGCGAGCATCTCAGAAAACTCAGATATCAGTGTGACCAGGAAACTCTCAGTTGAGAGACCCTGCTTTGGACTTTTTGTTTAAGTACTGTTCTCTTGCACTGAATATCTGGAAGGATTTTGCTTCTGGCCACCCCTTTGTGAAGCCTGAAGAATATAGTTTTGAAATGGAAATGAATGGGCATCACCTGTGGCTCTTTGCTTTATTGCTTTCGAAAGTGATGTGGCTGAATTAGCCTCTTGGCCTTGTTTGTGGCTGTGATTTAGATTCTAAGCACATGATGGATCTAAAGAATGATTCCACCTAGGTATGGTTTGGTCCATCTTTGCCACATTAAGAAAAGAGAGGCTGATTCAAACACGTCCCTTCGTCCTGACTAGGTTGTTTGCCATAGAAGATGACTTTTGCTCTCTCAGGTCCTTCATAGCTGCCTATATCTTCTCCAGGGATCATTTCTGCATGGACCTTTGAGGTTCTCAGCAGGTGGAAGATCCCCTACATTCTGTATTGTAAGACCAGCTCTGGCCCTGCTCTTCTATAAAGTTAGATTGAGGGAACTGTGTATGGTTAGGTTTAATACCTGGTTCAATTTGGGTTATGAATCATTCTGCGGGATGCATAATGGTATTGGGAACCTGCGATATTCACAAGAATATATAGGTGAAATATAAGTATGAAAACAGAAATCTAGGTAAGATTTGAAGCCCAGAGGGCATTGGGCCGTTGATTGGGATACTTAGCATTCAATTACGTTCTGCACAGATGTCTCAGATAAATCGATATACAATGGCATCTGTCCTTGTACCTTGGATGATTGAATGTTGAAGAGAACATCCAGTCAAAAAGGCATAGTCAGTAGGATTAAGAAGATAGTCGGTAGGTTTAGAAAGACGAGTGAGTATAGGATTTGGACCAAAAGTTCTTTAGCAACAGGGTTTCGGGTAGAGAGTGAATGTAAACGTGAGCACATGTGAAGAGTCAGTCACAATGATGAACTGGGGAAAATATGTCAGAAAGCAGATATCAACAGAGACATTAGGAAATCAGGCAAAGTATAAAGTGAGTGATAAGATTAGATATTTTCAATATGGTTGAGGTTGAATATATAATCTTAGAAAGAAACAAATATGTAATTACGAATTGGATTGACATTTGAAAGCATTAGGCAATATGAACATGGATGCTTTTAGTTGTCCTTGCTCAGTTTCCATTTAGGCTTTGGTAGAATCTTAAGTGTTATCTTTGCTTTTTTTGTCCAGAATATTACTGTGATAAATGTATATGTAGATCAGGTGACATGAGTATTTCTTCCACCATTTTTTTTAGGAATAATTGGAAGACGTATAAATTAGTCTTGGGGGTACAGAAAGGTGTAACCTTTGTTTATGAATACAGAGATAATGCATGAATAGTCCATACTGTGAATAAATAATATAACTGAATCTACTTTAAATAATGGATTGAATTATTATCTGAAATTATATATGAAATCATATATTGATATACAATCATTCATTCCAACCAGTTATACAACTAATGGAAATATTAGTGTTATGGTTTATCATGAAGGGTGTGTGAGTTTTGGTTCAAAAATGATTATGGAAAACGAAAATAATGACTTTGGAAAGAAGCCTCATTAAAAGACCAGTGAAGAAACATGGAGAAATACATGTGTTCTGAAGTAGGAAGTGATTGTAAGTAAAAAAAATGCCTATGAATTTGTGAACTTGTGGATGAAATACATATCCTATCATGTGCATAAACTGAAGAAATAGTAATGTACCAGTGTTGAATAAAAATGAACATCAAAATGCATATCATGTCCCATAGGAATCTACTTGCATTGATGTTATACTGGATCAGTTACTGTAGAAATATTAGGATTTGTATGCACCATTCACTGAAGTTAGTTGTCAGTACTAGGAAAGAAATATGTAGTTCAGGTAGATGAATATTTGTGAGAATAATCTTGTGAAATTTTGATTATAAATCCACACATATGAATATGAATGAATTTAGGGAGTGTATAATAAGACACATATATTACATATTTTGATAAATCTGTAGAGTGTGTATATATATATACACACACACACACACACACACACACACACACACACACACACACAACCAGATATTAAAAACTAGCAAAATATATGCCGATCAAAATTCATCATGAAATATATATCATAAAGATCCAAAAATATTCTTTTGACTGAACATGGGTTTATGTATAGTGTTGTTCTACTGGGAAGCTCACCCATAGGTTGAATTTTCAGTTCCAACACCATTTTGGAAGAGTGATGTCTTCTCACACTTTGTATCTGCCAAGTAATGTAACTCACAAGAATGTACGTGTGATCCCCGTAGGATTCTATTTGTGCATATAAAAATACATGTGCTGAATAAGCTCCAGAGAAAGGGAGACAGTAATTCACATATTTGTTAACTTTGAAAACACATGGAGAACTATTTCAATTAAAAATTGACTAGATTTATAACACCTACCCTTTCTCATGCAAAAGTCAATTTCAACTCTGAACTGCGTGTATTTATATACTGTTTTGGTTATTTTTCTCTATCATATTAGGATTAGTAGTCAGAATCTAGTAGAATATGGGTTAGTGTCAGGTATTCAGAAATTCGAATGGAAAATAGGAAAATTAATCTAATATGTATGCAAATATGTGCTACAAAAAATCTTCCCACTCTCATCCAGAACAATGCCTTGACATTACCTTCGCCCCAAGTTAGACACATTTAAAGAAGAAGAGTTAAAAAATCTGTGATTACATTTCTGGAATGGAAAATGCTCATGAGTGCACAAAATTGGAGGTGGTATAGGAGTTTCTAAAAGTAAGGACAGGGTACACACTCCACAAACATGGAGCTCTGCCAGCCTAACACTTTTTGAGAAACTGCCACTGAGGTTGTGCAGTTGAAATATATGTTGTTGTCAGGAGTTAAGTTTCCTTTGCAGTGACACCCTCAAAGCTGGGTGTGCGTCTCTGAGACCTTGAGGACATAGTTTCTTATTTTCTAATGTACACGAGGCAGCAGTGCTGAAGTCTCTCTTTGTAGGTTAACTGTGGCGACTGGGGCTTAGTTTCTCCCCATGTGGAATGTGAAGCCAATTGGTCATCCTCCACTTTTTGTGGTGTTTCTATCTGCTGCACTGGGAGTTTGGTATTTGCTTCTTGAAATACAACAGTTCAACTGGTACACCGTGCTGGAGGGAATTCTGTCAAGTGTGGTGGGTCAGGGTCTGCAAGAAAGTGCACCATCCAGGCTTCGCTGAAACTTTAGTGACACACCATAAATTTTGGCCTTCCCTGGCCAGACAACGACCCTCTCTGAGGCTCTAATTGTCCTCATAATTTCTGATATTGGGACCAGCAAAAATAAATAAATAAACTACCATTTGTGTCATGCTTGTCAAAGTTCTGTTTTCTGTAACCCCCCTTTTGTGTAACTTTCTGGGCCATATAGCTGGGCTATAGGAAAGGCGGGGTTGCTGTTTTGTTCCTGCCGTTTTGGGAGGGAGAGGCAGCCCAGCTGGTTGACATAATAAGCTTGCCTCAATTTGATTTTAGTTGGAGTCAGTGTTCTTTTTTTGCTTTCTCATCTAACCTTTTTGAGTTTCCCAGCAAGATGACCCAGCCGACCAGATCACAAGACCAGACTGCTGGAAATTCTGAATCTGGCCTTCCCTCCAGGGCTCCGGGCTGGAGAGCCACTCTAGGGGGTGCACATCTTGAGATGTTCCAAGGCCTTTGAGTGAGCGTTCGGTCCCAGGTGCACTGCAGTGAACCACCTCACTAAAACTATTAGCAAGTACCTGGTGGAGGAGGCCTCAATAATTAAGTGCTGCCTTTATAACATCGGATATCCGTTAAAGAAAGATCTGTTCTGATGACATAGAGGTGTCCTGGGGAGGCTCACATATACTCCTTTTTGGGACAGTAATGAGAATCATTCTGTCTTCTGTTCTGTTCTGTAGGGAATTCCTCTGGAATGGTAGAGAGGTGCTGACTGGCATGCACGCGGTCCTACTTCGGAGCTTTAGCAAGACGTTGCATTGCTCCTCTGTTTTTCTGTTTCGAGTCCGGGTTTCTGTTTTTTGTGTTTTGTTCTGTGTTCTATGTTTTTCTTGTTTGTTTTGTTCTGTGATTTCTGTGGCAAAATCTTAACTATATTGGACGTGAAAATGGGTAACAAAGCAAGTAAAACTGACATCCCTTTGGACTGTGTTTTAAGGAACTGCGATGAACTTTACCCCCATTTGTTAAGCAGAATGAGAGAAGCCCCTAGCTGGGTGCCTGGAGCACACCCACTGAAGAGGACAATGCCTGCTGTGGACCTGAGAACTGAGTATCTCCCAGGTTAAAAAGTGAATCTCCATTAAAACCCCTTGTCCCTCCAGATCCAGAGAGTCACAACATTTGGGCAGAGTCCCCTGTGTTTTTCCTTTGTTACCAAAGCAATAACCCCCCCCCCTTTTTCTTTTTCTAAAAACCTTGTCCTCATTATTAAATTGGCATTAATTGGCTTCAAGGTCAGGAGCCGAACTTTAAGTTACAAATTTTGCTACATCCCCCCCCCCCCCGCTTAGTCCCGGAACTTTTTTAGAACTGACTACTTAAATGTTAGTAAAGTAAATGTAGCATGCTTGGGGTGGATCCAAACCAGAGTAGCTGATCCTGTAAGTAAAAGGAGGGACTGAGGGACTCCCAGCAGCTGCCGAAGCCCTGTTGCTTCAGGGAATTCCCTCCTTTCTTCCCTGCACTGTAAGGATTATGCCACCTCTGTCTTCTAAAAAAGAGAAAAAGAAAAAGAGGACACTAAATGCATTAAAGTCACCATGGAGACCCTTGATTGTACATTTCAGGTTGCCCCTCTTTTAAAACATCTGGTCCCCCCCTGTTGACATCTATGGTGCCACTGGTGTAGGAGATTTTTCTCTTATCTGCTCTGGTTTAAAGGGTTCTGTCTGACAGCCACAGTCTGGACCTCCTTTCTGTCTGTCTTGTGTCTTTGTTTCTGGCCCTTTAAGACACGTGCAATAATGTGTTGATATTATAAATTGTTTTTGGGGAATGATCTTAGCTGAATGTGTGTCTAAATGATGATGTTTTATTGTAACAATCTGGTATCTGAATGGGTTTTTGAAGCATTGCACAATCTTGCAGTTAAAAGTCGGGTTTAGGTAATTGTTTAGTTTATGATTTCAGATAATTCATGCCAGAGAACTTAAATACTAAGGAATGAAAATTAAAGAACTCTACTTCCAAGTTGGCAAGTAACTTCCCAATCACTCAGTCTTTTTTTTTCACCAATTTTGAATTGGGTAGCCTGGGAAAATGTCACTTTGTGCACCAGAGCATTAATCTGGACAAGTATTGTAATTCATAGTATGATATCTGTTGACAAAACAAGATGTAAAGATATAAAATTTTGTGAATTGTATCTTAAACTTGTACCATAATTTTCAACATCCGAACCTGAAAATTATGGTTAAAATGCCTTAGGCCTGAGGTGTCTGCTCAGAATAGCAGTTTTTTCTTCCTCCTTCCAGACCTCAGCCATGATTTATTTTGAAAGGCAAATGAAAGAAGCCTGCAAGATTATTAGGAGACTGATCTGAGGCCTAAGAAAAAAAAGGTAAATTGTATGGTATTTACTAATTACTGACCAGTCATTTTTTCTAGGACTCTTATTTTTTTCCTTAGATACTTTATTTTTTTTTTTTTTGAGCTCATGATTTTGATCATACAGACCTAGGTTAATGTTTTTCTGATCAGTACTATCTTTGACCAACTTTGGAATTTTTGAAACATTGCAATGGAGATTTCACCTGCGAAAATCTAAAAGGCCTTTACTATTATTACGTGTGCTCAATTTTGTTATGTGTTGTATGTCTATATATACATATGTCCGTATATCATATATATGATACACAAATTAACATATATAAGGAGCACTCATAAAAAAAGCGCTCATATAAACAAATTTTAAAAAGTGGATCCAAAGGTCTTTAATTCACGTGATTTAAATGGTTCAATTAAATTGGATAAATAGATAAAAATAAATGTTTTTAAATTTAAGCTTTCAAGTTTTTCTAGGTATTCAAAAATCAAATAAAATGTTAATATCTACAAAATGTCTAATATGCCTTGGTTCTAGGACTTTTCCTTCAACATAAAAATGGTTTACACTCTTCAATACATTTGTCTAATATTTTGATAAATAAGTAAAGTAAATTTGATATGGGATTACTCATTCATGAGTACTTTTGTTAGATATCTGATTGACTTCCTAACGTCTGTATAAGTTTGACTAAAGTCTGTAAAGGATAGTAAAAATCAATCATGTGTTAAAGAGACAAAAATTTCTTAAAACATAAGTTTACCCATAGCATTGTGTTTATTAAGTTTTATTTTTTCTAGAGCAAGCAACCATAGAAATTAAACAACTGATTAAATTAGAACTGTTATTTTAGAGCACTGTATTGCCATTTCTTTAAAAGCTAAACTTGGTTAATGTAGAAACATCAATGTAATTGTGATGCTACTAATGTGCTCATATCAGGTATGCAAGTCTGTAAGGTAAAAAATTTAAAAGAGGATTATATCAAGCTAGTGTTCTGAAGTTGTACGGTAAAAAATGTATTGGGGATTTATTCACCTGTTACCAATAAGATATGCAAAGTTTTATGTTACTTTTTACATTGGGGAACAATTTAAATGTATTTTATGTTAATTAGAGCCTAATCTATGTAAAGGTTAAAGACTTTCAGCATTTCTTTAATTCATGTTTTAAAAGTGATATTATATGTTGTTAGCTAATGTTCATGTGACCTCAAACAATTTATGTAAACTTAGTAAAATAATATTTAAAAAATAAAGATCAGCTTTAGAACTAAAACACTTAATATTTATAAAGAGCCCTGCCTTACCTGAGATAAGGCTGTGTGTCCCATCTTACTACATGTGAGAATGACTACAAAAGCAGTAGGTCAGATTTTATTTTTTTAAAGTTATGTTAAAAGTTCTTTTTTTATGTCAAAATAACTAGGATCTCAAACAGGGGATATAATGTATTCCTCAGCCAAAAAATACAGTGTAGCTATTACACGAACTAAGTATTTTTACTCTTGTTATAAAATTTTATTTTGTAATTTCCTTATATGTGATCTAGATTCTCTGTTAGTGTTTTACAGAAGTGTTGCTTTAAGAACAAAACATGGGTTAATTTCAGAGAGTAAGTTATCACCTACAAGACAGACAGAATAATACAGATCCCAATTAATAAAAAGATAAATAATTATAAAGTTATAGACATTAAAGCCCAGTGCTCTTAATATAAGGATGTTAAAATTTATTTGATGGATGTTTAAGATTAGGATTTAAAATTAAATTTAAATGAAAAGGGCCAAAAAAAAAAACAATATTTGTATCTTGCCCTCTGAGTCAGTCTGAATCCAGGGAACAGGGGACTTCACTAAAGAGTTTTGCAACTCTGGGCCACATAAACTCCCCATCAGGGAGATTAATGAGACCACTGGAGAACAGAAAGCCAATCAGTGCATTTTCTATGAAGAGGAGAGTCATCAGAGAAGGGAGAAATCCCTGATGCTTCCCAGGGAAGCCACATGGTCAAGCAAGACCTGGACCCACCTAGCGCAAATGGCTCTAGAAGAACTGAGAAAGTGCTCTCAAGTTTCCCCAGGAATGACTCCCATGAAAGCTCAGCTGACTGTTAACAATAGATAGAAACAAAAGTCAGTTTGACTTCTTCATCTTAAACACTTAGCAAAGACAATGAAAACCAAAATACAGCCATTCCTGGGCATTTTAAATAATAATAATAATAATAATAATAATAATAATAATAATAATAATAATAATAATAATATTTTAAGGTATACACTTTATGTTAGCCTCCCAAAATAAGTAAGACTGGAGGCTACAAAGAAGGATTCTCAGAGAGGAATGCCTGATACTTATTAAAAGAGACTATCAAGAAGAGCTGCCAGAGGCAGAAATTTTCAGTTTAAGGCCTAAAGATATTCCTAACCTACACAGGTAAGTTTGGTGTTTGCTAGTACGATTATCCAGCATTGAGTATCAGAATTAAAGGTTTCCTCTATTAGACACAGAGGTCATACTGGTAAAAGGATTTTGCAAGATCAGATGACATTAAATTATTAAACTGTATCTTATGGGGAGGGACAACTGTAATACTAAAAGTTAAATATTAAGTTGACAGTCTTGATAACTGGGAATATTAAAGACCGGTGAGGGAAATTCTATAGAGTGACATGTTCCAGCTGCTGCAACATTTATTCAGTACTCATGGTTTTTGTTTCTCTCATAGAAGAACCCATCCCCAGATGACTTTACAACCTGTTCTTCCTTAACGAGACTTCAAAACGAACTGATTTCTAAAAGGCAACTCATGTCCCTCAACTACTTCTAAAAGGCAACTCATGTCCCTCACACCATGCCTACTCACGTCACCCTCTCTCAGCTCAGAAGAATCCAAAATGGGTGACGCCTCTCTTATTACAACAATGGAGCCAAATATAAATAGACTATCAATACAAGTAATTAATTAAGTCAGGTAAAATCAGGGAGACTGGTTTTGGGTGAGTTCTAAAAATTTGGAGACTTTTACCTGAGGGATTAAAATTTCCTCAGTGCTCTTCCCCCAATCTATCAAAGATTTGAAAGGGACACAGAGAAAAGGGGAAAATGATAGACCCAACCTGATCTTTTATTAAAATTGGGAGCCATCTTGCCACAAAGCATGAAAAGATAATTTTGGCTTTACCATAAATTACTGAAAATTCTGAACCTGTTTGGAATGCCTGCCAGTGACTTGAACTGACCCATGTCTTGCTCTCTGACCTGATAGCAACCCTTTTTGAAACTTTAGTGACATATCATAAATATTTGCCTTCCCTGGCCAGACAGCAACCCTCTCTGAGGCTCCATTTTACAGCAAAAAAAAAAAAATGTAAACTACCATTAGTGTGATGCTTGTCAGAGTTCTGTTATCTCTAACCCTCATTTTGTGTAACTTTCTGGGCTATAAAGCTGTGCTGTAGGAAAGCTGGGGTTGCTGTCTTGTTCCCGCCGTTTTCGGAGGGAGAGGCAGCATGGCCAGTGGAAATAATAAGTTTAATTTAATTTGATTTCTATTGGAGTCAGTGGTCTTTTCTTGTGTCCTAATCTAACAGGTTAACACTCCAAAAACTTGCAGCTCTGCTGGCCTAAAGACTTCTTGAGACACTTCCCTTGAGATTGGGCACTTGAAATATATGTTGTTTTAAGGAGCTTTGGCATCCTTTCTAGTGGGACCATCAAAGCTGGGTCTGCATCTATGTTACCTGGAGGACATGGTTTCTTATATTCCAATGAACATGAGGCAGCAGTGCTGAATTCTCTCTTTGTAGGTAAACTGTGGCCACTGGGTGCTAAGTGTCTCCTCGTGTGGACTGTGAAGACATTTGGTCATCCTCCACATTTATTTCTGTTTCTTGCTGCTGCACTGGGATTTTGGTATTTGATTCACGAAATACAAGGAGTTCAACTGGGACCCAGTGCTGGAGGGAGTTCTGTCACGTGTGGTGGGTCAGAGTCTGCAGGAGAATGCACCAACCAGGCTTCTATCCCACAGAGCCTGCCCCCTTGACCATAGCAACCTGATTCTGAACATTGCCCTGAAATTTCTCCATATAACAAGATGCCTTTACATAGAAGGTTCTGCTGGCTGCACCATGTCAGTCACAACCCATTTGGAAGTAAATGGCAGATCCACATGGCCCCACCACAGATGTTTTATCACACACCTGCACAACACTGCTCTATGACCACTAATCAGGAGGCTCCAACTTACTGACATCTCTGTTCTACACCATTATCATAAAACCCAGTCAATTAAGGCACTGTCTGGTACACTTAAAATAGCAACAGGACATCCAAGATTTTCCAGTGCCACCTGGTCATGGGAATTTCAAAAATTTCATGATATTTATCTAGGCATTCTTCAAGGATGAAGTCGGAGGCACTGTGGGTTTCAATTCATTCAGGAACCATTAAATGTTGAGGAAGATCATTTCAATGAAAACTCTGGAGAAATCTCACAGGCAAGGCTTCCCACAGAGTGGGCAAAAGGTTACATGAAGCCAGGCCCATAGAGGTCTACAATGAGAGGTCCTTGTGTGTTTTGACTCTCAACTATGGATGCCAAGGCTTTCAAAATAAAATCATATGATATCATGGCTGAGATTCCCTGTGTTCTGTGGAAAGCCACCCTTGGTCTACATCTCAGTTTTCAAGGGCGACTCTCATGTGTGGCCTCCAAAAATGCCAACACAAATAATGGCAATACTTTTTTGAGGTCAGTTCCACAACGCAGTCTCAAAGGGTAATCACACCAGAGTTTAAACCCCGGTGGACCCAGTCATCTTTTCCAATCGCCACACAAATGACCACAATTAAAACCAAAACACTTCCACATAGCCCTCATATTCTTCCATATAGACACTCATCATAACCTCTGGCTGGAGGTTTCCATGAGGGGCACATCTAAAAACAGGGTCCAAAATAAGCTCCTTTTCCCCTCATTTGCCTAAAGTCTTTGTGGCCGGAACAACTTTCCTGTGAACCAGGAGTGATCAAATAGGCCTGCTCTTAATACTGCTCTGCTTCTCCAATTTGGGGCCTACTGACAGTCTGGTATAGATTCTTCATGTGATTTGGAGTCATGAGGAAACCCAAGCACCACTACAGGGCTTTGATGTACTAATTTGACCCAAGGGATCCCTATTTTCACTTGATGGATGTCCGGAAACTAAGAGAGATAGGCAAGAAGCTTCATCCACAATTACTGATTTTTTTGCCATTTTGGTTTTGGATGTACACATGGCATCATTCTTTAGATCCATCTGGTGTTGAGAATCTAAGCGACAACCTCACACAGGGCCAAGATGCTGATTCAGACACATCCATTTTAAAAGCAATTAAGCAAAGAGCCACAGGTGATGCCCATTCATTTCCATTTGAAATCTATTTTCTTCAGGCTTCACAAAGTGTGACCTGAGGCAAAGACCTTCCTGACATTCAGGGCAACAGAAAAATAGGTAAGCAAAAGGCCCAAAGCAGGGTTTCTCCACTGAGACTTTCCTATTCACACGGATATCTGAGTTTTCTGAGATGCTCTCATTCTCTTCAGCTATTCAGTACATGGCCATTTCACAGAGCTTGGAGGTGGTACATACCTTGGACACAAAACCATGAGCCTATTCTGGATAGATGACTGAATTCAGGAAGAAAACTGGAACTTTGGAAGATAATAGGTATTGCACATCAATAAGGCTAGCCACTCTCTATTCATAAATTGGGCAGGATGAATGCTGGGAGCTTTCTACTAGACACAACACATCCATTGATGCATTCTCTTTACTATTGTCTACAACCACTGACACAGTAAAATACACAGACATAGAAACACTCACCTTGTCAAATGACAAACAAGAAACAGTCCACCCCAAACCAAACAAACCGACTTTTCTACCTATTCTCAGAAAATGTGAAAACCACATACTCACACCCACACTCAAAAAGGTACCTCCTTCCCCCAAGTAGGTCTGTGACTCTATGGAGTGTCTTCTAACTGGTGAGCAATACTATGTTCCCCCGAAATTGCCTCTACAGTCTCAGATCTTGTCTCCTTTTCCAACTCTGTGAAGTTGCCATGAGCCAGTGGTGAGCAACTACCTGCTTTCCCAGGAAAGGACCCTCTTCATAGCTCTCCTGTCATTTTGCCATCCTCACATCAGTAGGTACCAAGAAAAGCTGACCCTGTCCTTGGTAAATCCAAACAATTGAGTTCACTGGGACTGGGACTGGGACTGCCTCTGGGTCTCTGGGTTCCTGGATACCATGTTCAGAGAGTTCCATCAACAAGGAAGTTAGGTAGGTCAATTCCTTCAGCAACTGAATGAGGTCACTGCCGTGACAATCACTTTGTCCTAACAGTTGCTTCCAAGAGTCCCATGAGATGGAGCCTGCCCCTACTTCCTGTGACACTGTCACAAGTTAGAATGGTATATCAACCATAGGCACCCAGGAACAGCTCTCCACACAGGCCTGGTTTGGTCCATCTTTACATTAAGAAGAGAGAGGCTGATTCAGACACATCCCTTCAATCTGACCAGGGTTTTTGCCATGGAAGATGACTTTTGCTTTCTTAGTTCCTCAATAGCTGCCTACATCTTATCCAGGGATCATTTCTGCATGGACCTTTGAGGTTCTCAGCAGGTGGAAGAACCCCTACATTCCTGTATTGTAAGACGAACTCTGTACCTGCTCTTCTGTAAAGTGAGATTGAGGGAACAGTGTATGGTTAGGGTTAATAACAGGTTCTATTTGGGTTAGGATTCATTCTACGAGTTGATTAATGGTATTGGACACCTGCGATATTTACAAGAATATACAGGTGAAATATAAGTTTGAAAACAGAAATCTAGGTAAGATTTGAAGCCCAGAAAGGCATTAGGCCCTTGAGTGGGATACTTCGCTTTGAATTATATTCTGCACAGTTGTCTCAGATGAATCAATATCAATGGCATAGGACCTTGTACCTTGGATAATTGAATGTCGAAGAGAACATCCAGTCAAAAATGGATAGTCAGTAGGATTAGGACATAAGTCCGTAGGTTTAGTAAGAAGAGTGAGTATAGGAGTGGGAACAAAAGTTCTTTAGCAATAGGCTTTCGGGTAGAGAGTGAAAGTAAATGTCAGCACATGTGAAGAGTCAGTCACAATAATGATCAGTGATACTATGTAGGGAAGAAGATATCAATAGAGACAGTAGGAAATCAGGCAAAGTATAAAGTGAGTGATAGGATTAGACATTTTCAACATGGTTGAGTTTGAATATATAATCTTAGGAAGAAACAAATATGTAGTCACCAATAATATTGACATTTGAGAGCATTAGGCAACCTGGACATGGATTTTTTAGTAGTGCATGCTCACTTCAATTTAGGCTTTGGTACAATCATAAGTGTGACATTTTCTTTTTGTGTCCAGAATATTACTGTGATAAAATGTATATGTAGAACAGGTGACATGAGTATTTCTTCCAACATTCCTGGGAGCTACATTTTGAAGATGAATAAATTAGTATTGGGGATGCAAATAGATGTACCCTGTGTCTATAAATAGAGAGATAATGCATGAATAGGCCATACTGTGAATAAATAATATAAGTGGTTCAAACTTTAAATAATGGATTGAATTGATATCAGAAAATATACAGGGAATCTTATATTGATATACAATCATTCATTCCATCCAGTTACACATGTAATGGTAATATTAGAGTTATGGTATATCATGAAGAATGTGTGAGTTTTGCTTCAAAATGATTATGGAAATCGAAATGAATGTTTTTGAAAAGACCTTTCATGAAAAGACCATTCAGGAACCCAGGAGGAATACATGTGTTCTGAAGCCGGAAATGATTGAAAGTGAATCAAATGGCCATAAATTTGTGAACTTGTGGATGAAATATATATCCTATGATGTGAATAAACTGAAGAAAATTTAATATACCAGTGTTGAATAAAATGAACTTCAAAATACACATCATGTCCAATAGAAATCTACTTGCATTGATGTTAAACTGTGTCAGTCACTGTAGAAATATTAGGATTGTATACACCATTCACTTAAGTTACTTTTCAGTACTAGGAAACAAATAAGTATTTCAGGTGGATGTATATTTCTGAGAATAATCTTGTGAAAAGTTGATTATAAATTCACATACATAAACATGAATGAATTTAGGGAGTGTATATAAGACACATATATTTCATATTTTGAAAAATCTGGAGAGTGTGTGTGTGTATATATATATATATATATATATATATATATATATATATATATACAAAACACACACACAGACAAAAAAATGTAGCAATATATATGCCAAACGAAATTCAACATGAAATATATATCATCCATAGATGCAAAAATATTTATTTTACTGAACATGGATTTATGTATAATGTTGATCTACTAGGAAGCTCACCCAAGGTTGAATTTTCAGTTTCAACAGCGTTTATGAAGAGTGATCTCTTCTCATAATTTGTATCTGCCAAGTCAGCCTCCTCACAAGAATGTACGTGTGATTCCAAGTAGGATTCGATATGTGCAGATAAAAATACATGTGCTGAATAGGCTACAGAGAAATGGAGACAGGAATTCACATGTTTGTTAACTTTAAAAACACATGGAGAACTATTTCAATTAAAAATTAACTAGATTTATTACAACTACCCTATATCATGCAAAAGGCAAGTCCAACTATACACCATGGCTCCTCCGAACTGCTTGTATTTCTATTCTGTTTGGGTTATTTTTCTCCATCATATTAGGATTAGTAGTCAGAGTCTAGTAGGGTATGGGTTAGTGTCAGTTGTCCCGGTCGGCCGGACACATCAACGTGGGTAACGAACCTAGTTGGGGAGGAATCGAAGGTCAAGAGACACGACAGATGACAGCAAGATAGGAGTTCTGATCATGCTGCAAACTTTTATTGTTCTCACATTCGAATTCATATGCTGCAGATGGAAAAGCTCTCTTATCGGCAGTTGCTGGATGTCTTCAGAAAGTGAGATAACCTCAGGATGTTTCAGGAAGACAGATGGACGCAGGATGTCTCAGGGAGATAGATGGCTGCGGGATGTCTCCCAGGCAGGATATCTCCCAGGGGGCTGCTTCTTGTCAGTGTAAGGCTATTCTTTGAAGGAGAACTTCCTTCTAGCCCCTGACCTCTCCCCTTTTTTATATAAAATATATGACCATACCTTACTGGCCAATGTTTTAGGGGGTGATAGAGGCTCTGTTTCTCAAGGAGGCCTTAGAATATCTCCTGATCTGAGAGAGCATGTTTACTAGAAGATTTCTTGGTGGCCTTGGCATGTTTTTGGAGGAGACGGCTTTGAGGGGGAAGCATGCCGACCGCCATGCAGCAGACCGTGTCACTAAGAGGTCTTATGTTCTGGGATCCGTGGATCCATCCTCCTGCAGTCCATCCTGCACCCTCCGTTATTAGGGCCTAACATCCTCACTCCATGGGTGCATCCTCCCCCAAATGGAGGGGCCCATGGAGGACGAATCCTTATGGCAATGGCAGAAGATGGTTGGTCAGAGCTGTTACTTATAGTTTTATGTAAGAAAAAGAGATCTGTGGGAATGTAAACTTAAGAAATAAGCCTGTGAGAAGGGTAGAACATCCTTTTAAATGTTGGCAGCATGGTCTTCCATCTCCAGATGATGATAGTGAACCTGTATGGGCTTAGAGGCCAAAATATTAATCTGTTCTTTAATAAAGTGTACCAGCCTGTTTATAATGCAGGGGCCTATGGACACCATTAAAAGTAAACCCAACAAAGGGCCTAATAGGGGTACAAGGTAGGGTAGAAATCCATTAAACCCTGTCCAGAGGGGATTTTCAAAAAGTTCCCTTCGTCTCTTTTCTAGATCTTCTTGAAGCTGCTTAATTTTAGAGCGTACTATGCCTGATTTATTGGCATAAAAGCAGTATCGTTCCCCTAAGGCCAAGCAAATACCTCCCTGGTTAGCTGTCAGCAAATCTAAGCCTCGTCTATTTTGAAGAAACACTTCCGCCAGGGAGTCTACTAGGTTCTGCAAATCTTTAATGGTTCCTGATAGAGTTTATACATCATTTATAAGTTGTTGAGACAGGCGAGGTAAGAGTGTATTGCCTGACTAAGCCAGCTGTACCTGTGCCCACAGCAGCTGTTATTCGAAGGCTGGCAAGGAGTTGTAAGGCCTGTATTGCCTGCCTGTGTCTTTTCACTAAGGTGTCTAGACTAGGAATGCATAGAGTTTCGTCTCCTAGGACAATAGTTTTATGAGGGAGTAATAAGGCAAGAACACAGCCAACAGTCCAATTTGCTGGAAGCCTGGGGAAGGCCGAGTTTCCTCCACACATAAAAACTGTGCCATTGGGGGGACAAAGATGGGGTGGGTGAGGAATAGTTTTGTACTGTTGAGCAATTTCCAAAGGAAGTAACTCCAACATCAGTATCATACGTATTATTCTGCATCACGCCTAAAAGACATATTGTAAAAGTGCCTATAGGCTGTACTTTAAAAGGAAATCTGGGTTGGCATGTATTATCATCGTCTATGATAGAATTAATAGAACTGCAATAGGCATGATTGCCCCTGTTGTCATGGAGAGCCAGCAATCACCAGCAAGGGTGGGCTTGGAATTATTAAGGAAGGAGAAGGTAGTTTCCAAAGTATCTAATGTATTGGTATCTAAACCTGGGAGCTGGGATTTAGGTATATTAAGGGATGATATGTGAGCTCAGGGATTTGGGGTTTCAAAAGTTTGATTATCTGAGGATGCTTGACAGCATCAGTGAATCCTCCACAATCAGAGACCCCTGTAGGTGCCTTAATGGGGCAGCAGGAGGGTTTACCGTCAGGGCCTTGGCACCCAGGTGACTGTAGCTTGGTGTATTTGCCATCTCCTTCCCGGGCAAAAAGAACGAGGGTATAATGAATAGTGGTCCCCCCTGCTGCATGAGTTTTAGTTATGGAGGCTTCAAATAATTGTTCTCCCTGCTTGTTAACACAAATTGAGGCCAACGCATAAGAAGAGACATGCATCTCTTGGGTATGCGTTCAAGTTTCAGAACAATTTTGGAGAGCTTTACTTGTACTAGGGGGAATAATCTTTGGCTTCATAACACATACCCATTTAGGCTGATGAACTCCTCCGAGCTTATGGTCAAACTCAGCACGGAGGTAAGCCACCTTAGTCACGCAGTCAGCAGTCTGGGTCCAACTAGTGGGAGCATGAGTCCAAGATCCTACCTTGCATTCACAGGGAGGGCCAAAAAGGTACTCCATGATGTTGGAAGGTGGAGGACCAAGGCCTCCATGTACAAACCTGTTCAGCAGAAGTGCCTTAAGCAGGATGCTCACACAGATTGTTGGCTGCATCCTAAAAAGAGGAAAATTTGTCCTCAAGGGGAGGACCTCCGTCCCTATGTTGATGTAAGTCATTATCCTGTTTAACCAGGCGTTCTGGTAACCATCTAGGGCCTGCTTGCTCTTGGTCCAAAACACAAGCTGAGCCTCGTCCCCAGAGGAGGACACAATCGGGGCCTTTCCATTTATTTGTAAGGGGATTGCGCCACATAACAGGTGGGCGAACAGAATTGGACGAGAGATGCCAGTGTCAGTCTGCGGCTGAATGGCCTTCATTGTCTTGAGAAAGAAAAATAAGGGCAAATAATGCAATTAAGGCGATGCCTGGGAGTGGTAAATACAAGTGCAGAAGACTTCAAGCGGGTTAGCCAAGTCTTTAAGGTAAGGTGCAAGGTACCACAAAACTGTTTAAACTCGGCACTGGTATATGCAGGACAATTATTTTTTTTAATATGTATTTTTTTACCCATTACGGAAAAGGCTGAAACAAGATAAGAAAGGAATTCTTTGATAGCCTCTCCAGAATGTGGTGATGCAGAAATAAAGCCGCTGAAGGTATCTATAGAAACGTGTATATATTTGGTTTTTCCAAATTCAGAAAAATGAGTAACATCCATTTGCCAAAACTGATTGGACAGTAATCCTCTGGGGTTAACTCCCAAGTGTTGAATGGGGAGGAAGACAGGGCAACCAGGGCATGCTTTTACTATTTCTCGTGCCTGTTGCCTGGTGATTTTACATAGTTATCGAAGGCTCTGTGAATTTATATGGTGAAGATTGTGTAACTTCGTGGCCTTTTGAATGGAGCCATCAAAAATTGGAAAGATGAAACGAGTTGCTGCATCAGCTTGGGCATTACCTTGTATTAGAGGGCTCGGAAGATCAGAGTGTTCCCTGATGTGTCCTAAGAAAAATGGGTGTTGTCTGGCCTGAATTAGCTGCTGAAGCTGGTGAAACAGAAAGCCCACATTGGAAGAAGGCTTAATGGTGGGTGAAATCTCCAGCAGGGGCACAGAATGAGCAATGCAGGCACTGTACGTATAAATATTAACAGGATTATCAAAAAAATGTTTTAAAAACTTGTGTTATGGCAAACAATTCCACAAACTGTGCTGAATGATAGACAGCATCAAAGGTGGTAGGCTGGTTATTGACAACAAAGACTGCTATTCCATTACTGGAACCGTCTGTAAAGACAGTAAGGAATTGAGGAATGGGAGCCTTTTGAGTAATTTTGGGAAAAATAAATGGATGTAACTGGACAAAATGTAAAAGGGGGTCTTTGGGGAGGAGATTATCAATTGTTCCCAAAAAGCCTGATAGGACAATACCCCATTCATCCTCTGTCTGTAGTAAATATTGGTTTTGGTCCTTAGTAAATGGAATTAAAATATTATCAGGGTCTTTGACAAAATGTTGTCGAGTTAGCAAACGACCTTTAAAAATTATAGAAGCTACCTGAGCAAGATAAACAGTAATAACCTTGGAGGATGTGGTGGGTAAATGGACACAAAGCAAGGAATAGCCTTTATTTTTAAAATGTGTATTTCACTGCCGAAATATTCCTGTGGGTGTATGAGGAGTGTGTAAAATAACCAGAACCAGAGGAAGGTTATAAGAATTTTGTGTAACAAACTTTTGGGCAATGGCTTCTGTGACTTGATTTAATGCCTGCCATGCCTCAGGAGTAAGCTTTTGAGGGGAGGAGGGGTGGGAATCACCTCTCAAAATATCATTAAGGGGCAAATGTACACAAGTGGGTAATTTTAAATATATTCATAGCCATTGAATATCCCCCAGTAATTTTTGAAAATCATTAAGGATGTGAAGATGGTCCAACCGTAGTTGTATCTTAGGAATTTGGATCTGATTATCTTGAAGTTTAAGGCCCAAATAGTTATAACGGTTCTGTGTTTGAACCTTATCAGGAGCTATCTGTAGTCCCAAGCTAGTGAGGATTTTGTAAAGGTCCAAGTAACAATTATAATGGTCATGTGTATTAGGTGCAGCAATTAACAAATCATCCATATAATGTAAAATATAAATTTGTGGCCATCACTCTCTCACAAGGTGTACTGCTTGAGCAACGTATTTTTGGCAAAGACTAGGGCTGTTGGCCATACCTTGGGGAAGAACCTTCCACTGAAATCTCTGCATAGGGCCCTGAAAATTAATGCAAGGGAGACTAAAGGCAAAATAGGGTCTATCCTCAGGATGTAAAGGAATGGTAAAAAAACAATCTTTTAAGTCAATAACCATTTTACAATAGTTTTTGGAAATAGCCACTGGTGTGTGAATGCCTGGCTGTAGTGCTCCCATCGGGTGCATAACTTTATTAATGGCACACAAATATTGTAAAAGGCACCACTTGCCTAATTTTTACTTGATAACAAAAATAGGAGTATTCGATGGTGAGGTTGAGGGCTCTACATGGCCGGCTGCCAGCTCTTCCTGCACTAACATGAAGGCAGCCTCCAAATTTTCTTGGGTAAGGGGCCACTGATCCACCCACACAAGAGTCTGAGTCTCCCAAATAAGTTTATATCCATGGGGTACAGGAGAGCCAGGGACCGACACTAAAAATCCGAATACCCAAGTCCCTATGTATTTGTTTTTTGTATGGGTTGTATAGGCTCAACCAGTCCTTGTCTCAGTCTCCCAAGGCCTGTACCATGGACAGAATTGATATGAAGCATTTGATGAGTCACTATGGAATTGGGACTGGGAAGAATAACTTCCATTTGACTCAAAATATCTCGGCCACATAGGTTAACAGGGAGGTCAGGAACAACGAAAGTAGTCACCATTCCTTTATTACCCTCTTTATCAGTCCAGCGAAGAGCCCTAGAGCTGACCAGAGGATTTTTTGACTGTCCTATCCCTTTAAGGTCAGTCAAGGATGGGGTGAGGGGCCAAGCTGATGGCCAGTGTTTTGGAGAAATAATTGTGGCAACATCTCCAGTACCTAGAATTCCTTTGAATTCTTTTCCTTCAATAAGTAAGGATATGGTGGGTCTATTGTGAGAAATGGGTTGAACCCAATATACATCAGAGGAGCCCAAGGATTCAGTCCCCCTCGGTAGGTTTGGGCGGTGGAAGTGCCTGCTGGATAAAAGGGAAGGAGTATTAATTTGCAAGTCTTGTTCCTGCTGCTATGGCCACAACTCCATTAATAGCTGTGGCCAGTATTTTTATTTCTCCAGTGAAATCATAATAATTAATGCTAGGGAAGAAATGAACACCTTGTAAGTTAGTAGACGCTCTTCCAAGAATAAAGGCACACATATGAGATGGAGGGGGACCCATAATTCCAGTGGGTATTATCTGGGGCCCTTGCATTGAGTCTAATATAGTATCGGTGGTGGCACAGAAGTCCAATCCTGCACTGCCAGGGGTGGCTAGTTTGAGGGAGGCAATTTTGGAGAAGGATTTTGAGGTAGGTTGGGAGTTTGGGAGGGAACAAATTTTATTGCCCCTGGGTTTGTCCTGGGAGATGTCATGGCCAGGGGCTGGCCCCGCAGGGAGTTTCCCAAGAAGAGGAAAGAAATAGGCTGTCTGAGGGCATTTGTCTTAGATCTACACTCACTGCCCCAGTGATGACCTTTACCACATCTAGGGCAAAGGGTAGCTTGGGGCGGTTTAGCCCCAGTTTGAGGAGACACTATTCCTAGGCTTTGTTTGCCTGTCAGACACTTGAGTGCAAAATGGCCAGGTTGTTTACAAGTAAATCAAGTATTTGAGCCAGGATTGTGAAAGTTCTTGGTAAAAGCGGCACCTAGGACAAGATCCATGGCATGGGCTGCACCCACCCCTGCACAGAGTCTAATAAAGTCAGAAAGTTTCCCTTTATCCTTATGTGGTCAAAAAACATCCTGACATGCCGGGTTGAAGTTTTCAAAGGCAAGATGTTTTACAAAGGTGCTTTCGCTTTGGCTTGGTCCAAGCAAGCATTCTGCAGCTAGGTTAAGCCAGGGAACAAAGTAGCTATAAAGCTCTCCGGGCCCTTTTCAAATTTTTGCCAGGGAAGTGGTAGCCAAGGCCTTTTGAGGGAGGTGTCTCCAAGCATATAAGGAAGCCATCTGAATCTGCGTCAAAAGTCCAGCAGGGAAATGTGCCTGTTTAGTTTTAGTGTCAAAAGGCTCATTGGCCACTAGCTTAACATAAGTCCAGGATTTAGAGGAGGTCTTAGTTAATATTTTTTGAGCAGTTTCCCGACAGTGCTCTTTGAAATCTGCATTCCATAACAGGAAGTCTCTGGCACTGAGGGTAGCTTGGTCTAAAAATTTCCAATAATTGGGAGTAAGCCATTGTGTTCTGTGGATTTCTAATAAAGGCAACATGTAGCACGCAGTGGGGCCATAGTGAGCACAAGCCTTTTTAAGTTTTTCAAGAAAATGCAGGCTTAATTTTTTGTAGACTCTGGGTTCCTTCCTGCCTAGGGGTGAACTTCTCATCCTCTGAGTCTTGATCTCCTTGATTCACTTCCTCGCTTCCTCCTCTTGATACTCATCTAAGTCTTTGACCTCAGCCTGGGCAGGCTTATCTATCTGACTGGTGGTGACTGGGAATGCGAGCACAGGCCAATGGAGTGGCTTCACCTTTGTATTAGACCGCTGTGGGACAGTTGCACTGACTCCGTACCTAAGGCTAATGAACATAGCTCAGATTGAAGCGATCTTAATTCTTTTAAAGGTTGGATCTGTTCCCTTCTATATTGTAAGGATGCTTTCAAGGGAGCCAGGTTAGGCAAGGGAAGTGGGAAAAAATATCTGGGGGGGGGGCATTTTTACCCTGAAGGGTCAGAGCACAAAAGGCAGTAGGGATATAGGAGGGAGGTGGATGTGTAAGTCCTATAGGCTGTGGCAGGGTCCTGAGAGGTGGAGGGTCTTCTGAATTGTAGCGAGCTGCTTCCTTCTCCCAGGTAGCCTCCTCCACAGGGGTCAATGTGTTTCCGGGATTTAAAACTGGATAAAGGCAGTTGGTAATTATTGGAGCCTTATTCATTAGGGTGGTATTTTTAGGGGGATCAGGAAGGGTCCCACGGTCCTGGGGAGCCTGAGAAGGGTCTATGTCTATACTAACTGAGGGGCATGCCGAGGGGGAATGAGAGGGAGTTGCATAGTCTCTTCCCCAATCCTGACAAGTTTTAAGGTACCATTGTCAAAGGGTGAACTTTTAAGAATTTCATTAATTAAGTTCCAGTAAGAAAAGGTGGGAACAGGCACATTTTCTGGGCAAAGGATTCATAATAATCTTTTATACAGTCTCCTACTTTAAGCCATCTTTTATCATCAATGATCCTTTCAAGGGGAAACCATGGACACAGTTCTCCTTTGTGTGAAAAGAAAAAATTTAAGTCTTTTTTCTTAACATGCGCCCCCAGGTCTTGAAGGACTCCTTGAGGGCTGACAAAAACAAATCATGTGACGAAACTGCTTGTCCCATGGTGGGTCACTCACCGTGCGTCATCCCCAACCTCCTCCTGGATCTGTTTCTCGGTGGGTGGTGTCTTCTGCTGTGATCGCGAGCTCCGCTTGACAAAGTCTTCCAGGAGGTCGGGGTCCCCCTCAGTCAAAGGCTCGAGACCCAGTCGTTGGGCGCCAGATGTCCCGTCCGGCAGGACACATCAACGTGGGCAGCGAACCTAGATAGGGAGGAATGAAGGGACAAGAGACACGAGAGATGACAGCAAGACAGGAGTTCTGATCAAGCTGCAAATTTTTATTGTTAACACAGGGGTATTTATATGCTGGATGTGGGAAATCTCTCTTATTTCTAGATGTCTTCACAAGGTGAGATAACCTCAGAAAATTTCAGGAAGACAGATGGCCGCAGGATGTCTCAGGGAGACAGATGGCTACAGGATGTCTCCCAGACAGGATGTCTCCTGGTGGCTGTTTCTTGTAAGTGTCTGGCTATTCTTTGAAGGAGAATTCCTTCTACCTCTGACAGTCAGGGATTCAGTATTTCGAATGGAAAATTGGAAAATGAATCCAATGTGTATGCAAATATGTGCTACCCAAAAGTCTTCCCACTCTCATTCAGAACAATGCCTTGACATTACCTTCACCCCAAGTAAGACACAATAACAGGAGAAGAGTTAGAAAATCTCTGAATACACATCTGGAATGGAAAATGCTCAGGAGTTAACAACCCTGGAGATGGTAGAGGTGTTTCCAAAAGTAAGGTACATGGTGAAAACTCCACAAACATGGAGCTTTGTTGGCCTAAACACTTCTTGAGAAACTGCCTCTGAGGTTGGGCACTTGAAAAATATGTTGTTGTTAGGAGCTTTTGCTTCCTTTGTAGTGAGACCATCAAAGCTGTGTTTGCATCTATGTGACCTAGAGCACATGGTTTCTTTTTTTCCAATGAACATGAGGCAGCAGGGCTGAATTCTCTCTTTGTAGGTAAACTGTTGCCATTTGGGGGATAATTGTCTCCTAGTGTGGACTGTGAAGCCATTTGGTCTTTCTCTAATTTTTGTGGTGTTTCTTGCAGCTGCACTGGGAGTTTGGTATTTGCTTCACGAAATACGAGGAGGTCAACTGGAACAGAGTGCTGGAGGGAGTTCTGTCACGTGTGGTGGTTAAGGATCTGCAGGAGAGTGCACCAACCAGGCTTCTATTCCACATAGATTGCCCCCTTGACTATAGCAGTCTGATTCTAAACATTGCCCTGAAACCTCTCCATATAACAAGATGCCTTTACATCCAGGGTATGGGGGCTGCACCATGTCAGTCACAAACCATTTGGAAGCCAATGGCAGATCCACATCACCATACCACAGATGTTTTAACAAACACCTGCACACCACTGTTCTAGGCTGACTACTCAGCAGGCTCCAAATTACTGGCATCTCTGTTCTACACCATTTTCATGAAACCCAGTCAATCAAGGCACTGTCTGGTTCACTCATGATTATCTATAGGACATCCAAAGGTTCTCCAGTGACACCTGGTCATGGGAATTTCAAAAATTCAATGGTATTTATCTATCCATTTTTCAAGGATGAAGTTTGAGGCACTGTGGGATTCAATTCATTCAGGAACCATTAAATGGAGAGGAAGCTCACTTCAATGAAAGCTCAGGAGAATTCTAACAGGCAAGGCTTCCCAAAGACAGGCTAAAAGGTCACATTAAGCCAGGCATTTGAGGTCTACAATGTGTGGTCCATGTGTGTTTTGACTTGCAACTATGGCTGCCAATTCTTTAAGAATAAAATCGTTTGCTATCCTTCCTGAGATTCCCAGTGCTCTGTGAAAAGCTACCCTGGGCCTAAACCTCAGTTTCCAAGGGCGACTCTCATGCCTGGCCTCCTAAAATCCCAACACAATACATGGCAATACTTCTTTGAGGTTAGTTCCAGAACTCAGTCTCTAAGGGGAATCACAGCAGTGTTCAAGCCCAGGTGGACCCAGTCATCTCTTCCAACGGCCACAAAAATGACCACAATAAAAACCAAAACACTTCCACATGGCCCTCATCTTCTTCCATATAGACACTCATCATAACCTCAGGCTGTAGGTTTCCATGAGGGCCACAGACAAAGACAGTATCCAAAATAAGGTCCTTTGCCCCCATTTGCCTAAAGTCAGTGTGGCAGGTACACTCTACATGTGAACCAGGTGTGATCAAAGAGGCCTGGCGTTAATATGGCTCTGATTCTCCATTTTGTGGCCTAATGACTGAGGGGTTTAGATTCTTTTTGTTAATTGGAGTCATGAGAAAACCCAAGAACCTATGGCCTAACCTCTGCAGTGATTTGAAGAACTCATTTGACCCAAAAGATCCCTATCCTCAAAGATGGAGGTCAGGAACCTTACAGAGCAAGGCAAGAGACTTAATCCACAATGACTGCTCTTTTGGCTATTTTGGTTTTAGATGCACACATGGGATTTTTTTAGATCCATCAGGTGCTGAGAATCTAAGCCACAACCTCACACAGGGCCAAGAAGCTGATTCAGACACATCCCTTTCTAAAGCAATTAAGCAAAGAGCCACAGCTGATGCCCATACATTTCCATTTGAAAACTCTTCAGTCTTTTCAAAGGGGTGCCTGAAGCAAAGACCTTCCTGACATTCAGGGCAACAGTACAATAGGTAAGCAAAAGGCCCAAAGCAGAGTTTCTCTACTGAGACTTTCCTGGTCACACTGATATCTGAGTTTTTTGAGATGCTCACCATTCCCTTCAGCTATCCAGTACATAGCCGTGTCACAGAGCTTGGAGGTGGTACATATCTTGGATACAAAACCATGAGCCTATTCTGGAGATTGTCCAGAATTCAGAAAGAAAACAGCAACTTATGTAGATATTAGGAGTGGCCCATCCATAAGGCAAGCCGCAGATCATTCATAAATACGGAAGGATAAATCCTGGAAAGATTTCTACTAGACAGGACATATGTATTGATGCGCTCTCTTGTCTAATGTCTACAACCACGGACACAGTGGGATACACAGACATAGAAACACTCGCCTTGTCAAAAGACTTACTAGAAACAATTCACACCAAACCAAACCAAACAACTTTCCTACCTATACTCAGAATATGAGACAAACCAAAAACCCACACAGACCCCCAAGTAGGTCTGTGAAAATACGGAGTGTCCTTTGACTGGTGGTCCTTAATATATTCCCCCATAATGGGCTGTCCTGTCTCAGATCTGGTCTCTGTGTCCAACTCTATGAAGCTGTCAGGAGCCAGTGGTGAGCCACTACCTTCTTTCTCAGAAAAAGCCCCTCTTCAGACCTTCTTGGCATTTGGCCATCCTCACATCAGTAGGTACCAAGAAAGACTGTCTCTGTCCTTGGAAATTCCAAACAAGTTTGACCACTGGGAGTTGGACTTGGACTGGCTCTGGGTGCCTGGCTTCCTGTATCCCAAGTTCAGAGAGTTCCATCACCAAGGAAGTTAGTTGAGGTCACTTCCTTCAGGAACTGAATGAGGTCACTGCCTTGGAAACCACTTTGTCCTCACAGTTGCTTCCAAGGGTCCCATGAGATGGATGCTGCCCCTATTTCCCGTGACACTTTCACAAGTTAGAATTGTATATCACCCATAGGCACCCGGGAACAGCTCTCCACAAAGGCCTGGTTTGGTCCATCTTCTCTACATTAAGAAGAGAGAGGCTGATTCTGACACAACCGTTCATCCTGACCAGGTTGTTTGCCATGGAAGATTACTTTTAATCTTTCAGGTCCTTCATTGCTGCCTACATCTTCTCCAGGGATCATTTCTGCATGGACCTTTAAGATTCTCAGCAAATGGAAGATCCCCTACATTCCTGTATTGTAAGACCAACTCTGTCCCTGCTCTTCTGTAAAGTTAGATTGAGGGAAGAGTGTATGGTTAGGGTTAATAACATGTTCGATTTGTGTTATGACTCATTCTGCTGGATGAATAATGGTATTGGGAACCTGCGATATTTATAAGATTATATAGGTGAAATATATGTATGAAAACAGAAATCTAGAATTTGAAGCCCAGAAGCGCATTGGGCCCTTGATTGGGATACATAGTGTTGAATTACGTTCTGCACAGATGTCTCAGATTAATCCATATACAATGGCATAGGACCTTGTAAATTGGATGATTGAATGAGGAAGAGAACATCCAGTCAAAAAGGGATAGTTGGTAGGATTACAAAGATAGTCGGCAGGTTAGGAAGTAGAGTGAGTTTAGAATTTGGACCAAAACTTCTTTAAAAATAGGGTTTCAGTTAGAGAGTGAATGTAAATGTCAGCACATATGAAGATTCAGTCACAATGATGAACTTTGAAAAATATGTGGGAAAGCAGTTAATAATAGAGATATTACAAAATCAGGCAAAGTATAAAGTGAGTGATAGGATTCGACATTTTGAACAGGGTTGAGTTGAATATATAATCTTAAGAAGAAACAAATATGCAGTCACCAGTAGGATTGACATTTGAGAGCATTAGACAACCTGGCCTTGGATGCTTTTAGTAATCCATGTTCACTTTCCCTTTAGGCTTTGGTAAAATCACAAGTGTGACCTTTGCATTTTTGTCCAGAATATTACAGTCATAGAATGTATATGTAGATCAGGTGACATGAATATTTCTTCCAGCAATTCTGGGAGCAATGTTTTGAAGTCCTATAAATTAGTATTGGGTGTACAAAGAGGTGTACCCTGTGTGTATGAATATAGAGATAATGCATGAATAGACCACATTTTGAATAAATAATATAACTGGTCCCACTTTAAGTAACAGATTGAATTGATATCTGAAATCTTATAAGAAATCTTATATTGATATAACATCATTCATTCCAACCAGCAATACATCTAAAGGTAATATTAGGATTATAGTTTATCATGAAAAATATGTGAGTTTTGCTTCAAAAGTGATCATGGAAATTGAAAATAATGTGTTTAAAAAGAAGTCTCATCAAAAGACCAGTCAAGAAACATGGAGGAATACATGTGTTCTGACGAAGAAAGTGATTGAAAGTGAAACTAATGCCTATAAATTTGCGAAATTGTGGATGAAAATATATCCTATGATGTGCATAAACTGAAGAAACAGTAATGTAGCAGTCTTGAATAAAAATGAACATCAAAATACACATCATGTCCCATAGGAATCTACTTGCATTGATGTTAAACTGGGTCAGTTACTGTAGAAATATTAGGATTTTTATGCACCATTCACTAAAGTTAATTTTCAGTACTAGGAAACAAATATGTATTTTAGGATAATGAATATTTTGAGAAAAGTCTTGAGAAAATTTGATTATAAATCCACATACTTGAATATGAATGAGTTAAGGGAGTGTATAATAAGACACATATTTCATATTTTAAAATATCTGGAGAGTATATATATATATATATATATATATATATATATATATATATACACATATATATACACACACACACACACACACACACACACACAAACAAACATACACAGACATTAAAAATAACATAATATATACCAATTGAAATTCACCATGAAATGTATATCATCCAGAGATCCAAAAATACTTATTTTCTTGAACCTGGATTTATGTATAATGTTATTCAACAAGGAAGCTCACTCATAGGTTGAATTTTCAGTTCCAATAGCATTTAGGAAGAGTGATCTCTTAAAATTTGTATCTGCCAAGTCAGCCACGTCACAAGAATGTACGTGTGGTATAAGGTAAGATTCTATAATTGCATGTAAAAATACATGTGCTGAATAGGCTACAGAGAAAGGGAGACAGGAATTCACATATTTGTTAACTTTAAAACACATGGAGAACTATTTCAACAAATAATTGACTACATTTATATCTCCTATCCTATATAATGCAAAAGACAATTCCAACTATACACCATGCCTCCAGTTCTGAACTGCTTGTATTTTTTTCTTTTTGGGTTATTTTTCTCCATCTTGTTAGGATTAGTTGTCAGAGTCTACCAAGGTAGGTGTTAGTGTCAGGTATTCAGTATTTCGAATGGAAAATTGGAAAATGAATACAATGTGTATGTAAATATGTGGTACACAAAAATCTTTCCACTCTCATCCAGAACAATGCCTTGACATTACCATCACCCAGAGAAAGACACAATTAGAGGAGTAGAGTTAGAAAATCTGTGAATAAATAACTGGGATGGAATATGCTCAGGAGTTCACAAACTTGGAGGTGGTAGAGGAGATTCCAAAAGTAAGGGACAGAGTAAACACTCCACAAACATGAAGCTCTGCTGGCCTAAAGACTTCTTGAGAAACTGCCTCGTAGGTTGGGCACTTGAAATATATATTATTGTCTGGAGCTTTAGCTTCCATTGTAATGAGACCATCAAAGCTGGGTCTGAATCTATCTGACCTGGAGGACCTGGTTTCTTATTTTCCACTGAATATGAGGCAGCAGTGCTGAATTCTCTCTTTGTAGGTAAACTGTGGAAACGGGGGGCTAAGTGTATCCACATGTGGACTGTGAAGCCATTTGGACATCCTCCACTTTTCGTGGTGTTTCTTGCTGCTGCACTGGGATTTTGGTATTGCTTCATGAAATACATAGAATTCAACTGTTACCCGGTGCTTGAGGGAGTTCTGCCATGTGTGGTAGGTCAGGGTCTGCAGGAGAATGCACCAAAGAGGCTTCTATCCCACATAGCTTGCCCCCTTGACCATAGCACCTTGATTCTAAACATTGCCCTGAAACCTCTCCATATAACAAGATGCCTTTACATATAAGGGTCTGCTGGCTGCACCACGTCAGTCACAAGCAATTTGGACGCCAATGGGAGATCCATATGGCCCCACCACAGATGTTTTATCACACACCTTCCCACCACAGCTCTGGGCCCACGCCTCAGCAGTCTTCAACTTTCTGACATCTTTGTTCTGAACCATTTTCATGAAAACCAGTCAATCAAGGCACTGTATTATATACTCATGATCAGAAACAGGACATCCAAAGTTTCTCCAGTGCCACCTGGTGATGGGAATTTAAAAAATTTCATGGTATTTATCTAGCCATTTTTCAAGGATGAAGTTGGAGGCACTGTGTGTTTCAATTCATTCTGGAACCATTAAATGGTGAGGAAGCTCATTTCAATGAAATCTCTGGAGAACTCTCACAGGCAAGTCTTCCCAAATAGTGGCCAAAAGATCACATGAATTCAGGCCCATTGATGTCTACAATTTTCCGTCCATGTGTGATTTGACTCTCATCTATGGCTGCCAAGTCTTTCACAATAAAATCATGTGATATCCTGGCTCAGATTCCCAGTGCTGTGTGAAAAGCCACCCTGTGTCTATATCTCAGTGTCCAAGGGCCCCTCTCTTGCGAAGCCTCCTAAAATCCCAAGACAATTCTTGGCAATACTTCTCTGAGGTCAGTTCAAGAACTCAGTCTCTAAGGGAAATGACCCCAGAGTTCAAGCCCAGGTGGACCAAGTCATCTCTTCCAACCGCCACACAAATGACCACAATTAAAACCAAAACACTCCCACATGGCCCTCATCTTCTTCCATATAGACACTCATTATTACCTCTGGCTGGAGGTTTCCATGAGGGGCGCAGCCCAAGACAGTGTCCAAAATACACTCCCTTGCCCCTCATTTGCCTAAAGTCTGGGTGGCCTGGAAACTCGTCCGGGGAAGCAGGAGTGATAAAATAGGCCTGCTGTAAATACTGCTCTGCTTCTCCAGTTTGAGTCCTTCTGAAAGTCAGTTATAAATTCTTTATGTGATTTGGATTTTGCAGAAAACCCAAGCACCTATGGGCTAGCCTCTGCAAGGCTTTGAAGAACTCATTTGAACCAAAGGTTCCTATTCACCCTTGATTGAGGTCAGGAACCTTACAGAGGTAGGCGAGAGACTTCTTCCACAATGACTGCTCTTTTGGCTAATTTAGTTTTGGATTCACACATGGGATCTTTTTTTACATCCATTATGTGCTGAGAATCTAAGCCACAGCCTCACACAGGACCTAGAGCCTGATTCAGATACATCCCATTCCAAAGCAATTAAGCACAGAGCCACAGGTGATTCCCATTAGTTTCCATTTGAAAACTGTTTTCTTCAGGCTTCCCAAATTGGGGCCTGAGGCAAAGGCCTTCCTGACATTCAGGGCAACAGAACAATAGGTAAGAAAACAGCCCAAAGCAGTGTTTCTCCACTGAGACTTTCCTGATCACACTGATATCTCAGTTTTCTGAGATGCTCGCAATTCCCTTCAGCTATCCAGTACATGGCCATGTCACAGAGCTTGGAGGTGGTACATATCTTGGACACAAAAACATGAGCCTATTCGGGAGAGTGGCCAGAATTCAGAAAGAAAACAGGAACTTAGGAAGATATCAGGATTGCCCATGGATAAGGAAAGCCACAGTTCATTCATAAATTTGGAAGTATGAATGCTGGGAAGCTTTCTACTAGACAGGACACATCCATTGAAGCATTCTCTTTTCTAATGTCTACAACCACGGACACAGTGGAATACACAGACCCAGAAACACTCGCCTTGTCAGACGACTTACTAGAATCAGTTCACTCCAAACCAAACAAATCACCTTTCTTACATATTCTCAGAGCATGAGACAAAAAAACACAAACCCACACACACACACCCACAAAGGCAAATCCTTCCCCCAATAAGGTCTGTGACTATCCGGAGGTCCTCTGACTGATGGGCCATACTATGTTCCTCCGAAATGGCCTGTCCTGTCTCAGATCTGTTCTCCTTGTGCAACTCTATGAAGTTGACAGGAGCCAGTGGCGAGCCACTACCTGGTTTCTCAGGAATGGCCGCTCTTCAGAGCTTTCCTGGCATTTGGCCATCCTCACATCAGTAGGTACCAAGAAAGACTAACTCTGTTCTTGATGAATCCAAACAAGTGAGACCACTGGGATTGAAACTGGGACTGGCTCTGGGTGCCTGGCTTCCTGGATCCCATGTTCAGAGAGTTCCATCATCAAGGAAGTGATGTGAGGTCACTTCCATCAGAAACTCAATGAGGTCACTGCCTTGGCAACCACATTGTCCTAACACTTGCTTCCAAGGGTCCCATGAGATTGAGGCTGCCCCTACTTCCTGTGACACTTTCACAAGTTAGAATGCTATATCAACCATAGGCACTCGGGAACAGCTCTCCACACAGGCCTTCTTTGGTCCATCTTCTCTACATTAAGAAGAGAGAGACTGATTCAGACACAATCCTTCATCCTGACAGGACTCTTACTCTCTCTGGTCCTTCATAGCTGCCAACATCTTGTACAGAGATCATTTCTGCATGGACGTTATAGGTTCTCAGCAGGTGGAAGATCCCCTACATTCCTGTATTGTAAGACCAACTCTTTCCCTGCTCTTATGTAAAGTTAGATTGAGGGAACAGTGTATGGTTAGGGTTAATAACATGTTCGATATAAGTTAGGAATCATTCTGCTGGATGAATAATGGTATTCGGAACCTGTGATATTTATAAGACTATCGAGGTGAAACATAAATATGAAAACAGAAATCTAGGAACGATTGGAAGCCCAGAAGGTCATTGGGCACTCAATTAGTATACTTAGCTTTGAATTTCGTTCTGCACAGATGTTTCAGATAAATAGATAATCAATGGCCTAGGACCTTGTACCTTGGATCATTGAATGTAGAAGAGAACATCCACTCAAACAGGGATAGTCGGTAGGATTAGGAAGATAGTTCGTAGGTTTCAAAAGAATAGGGAGTAAAGCATTTGGACCAAAAGTTTTTTAGCTATGGGGATTCAGTTAGAGAGTGAATGTCAATGTCAGCACATGTGAAGAGTCATTCGCAATTATTAACTGGAGAAAAGGTGTAGGAAAGCAGATATCAATAGAGACATTAGGAAATCAGGCACATTACAACGTGTGTGATAAGAAAATACATTTTTAACAGGGTTGAGGTTGAATATATAATCTTAGGAAGAAATAAATATGTAGTCTTATTATACGATTAAGAATGATATTTGAGAGCATTAGGGAACCAGGTCATGGATGTTGTTAGTAATACATGGTCACATTCAATTTGGGCTTTGGTACAATCATAAGTGTGACCCTTGCATTTTGTGTCAGGAATATTACTGAGATGAAATGTATATGTATATTAGGTGAGTAGAAAATTCATCATGAAATATATATCATCCACAGGACCAAAAATATTCATTTTACTTAACGTGGATATATAGGTGAAATATAAGTATGCAAACAGAAGCCTAGGTAACATTTGAAGCCCAGAAGAACACTGGGCCTTTGATTGTGATACTTAGATTTGAATTATGTTCTGCAGAGTTGTCTCAGATAAATCGATATACAATGGTACAGGACCTTGTACCTTGGATGATTGAATGTCAAGGAGAACATCCAGTCAAACAGGTATAGTCAGTAAAATTAGGAATATAGACTGTAGGATTATAAAGAAGAATGAGTAAAGGATTTGGACAAAAAGCTATGCTTCTCCAATTTGAGGCCTACTTTCATGCGTGGACGACGCTCATGTGTGGCCTCCTAATATCCCAACACAATTAATGGAAATACTTCTCTGAGGTCATTTCCAAAACTCAGTATCTTAGGGGAATCACACCAGAGTTCAACCCCAGGTGGACCCAGTCATCTCTTCCAACCACAACACAAATGACCACAATTAAAACCAAAACACTCCCACATGGCCCTCATCTGCTTCCATATAGACACTCATTATAACCTCTAGCTGGAGCTTTTCATGATGGGCACAGCCCAAACAGTGTCCAGAACAAGCTCCCTTGCCCCTCATTTGCCCAAAATCAAGGTGGCCTGGACACCCTTCCTGTTAACCAGGAGTGATCAATAGGCCTGCCGTTAATACTGCTCCGCTTCTCCAATTTGAGGCCTACTGACTGTGGGGTTTAGATTCTTTATGTGAATTGGAGTCATGAGAAAACACAAGCACCTATGGGCTACCTTTTGCAGGGCTTTGAGCAACCCATTTTATTGAGTCTAGGAGTTGGACAAAAAGTTCTTAGCAAAGGGGTTTTATTAGAGATTGAATGTAAATGTCAGCAAATCTGAAGAGTCATTCACAGTGATGAACTGGAAAAAAGGTGTAGGAAAGCAGGTATCAATAGAGACATTAGGAAATCAGGCAAAGTACAAAGTGTGTGACAGGAAAAGACATTTTTAACAGGGTTGAGGTTGAATATATAATCTTAGGAAGAAACAAATATGTAGTCACCAATAGGAATGATATTTGAGAGCATTAGAGAACCAGGACATGAATGTTTTTAGTAATACATGGTCACATTCAATTTAGGCTTTGGAACAATCATAAGTGTGACCCTTGAATTTTGTGTCAGGAATATCACTGAGATGAAATGTATATGTATATCAGGTGAGTAGAGTATTTCTTCCAACGTTTCTGAAGCAATAATTTAAAGACTTATACTTTAGTATTGGGGATACAAAAGGTGTACCCTGTGTCTATGAATATGGATAAGATGCCATAATGGAAAATACTGTAAATAAATAACATAGCTGGTTCCAACTTTAAATAATGGATTGAATTGATATCTGAAAATATATAGAAAATCTTATATTGATATATGTACATTCCTTCCAACCAGTTATACATCTAATTTTGATATTAGCATTATGGTTTATCACGAAGAGTGTGTGAGTTTTGCTTCAAAAATGATTATGGAAATTGAAAATAATGTGTTTGGAACGAAGTCTCATTAAAAGACCAGTCAAGAAACATGGAGGAATACATGTGTTCTGAGGCAGGAAGTGATTGAAAGTGAACCAAATGCCTACAAATTTTTGAACTTGTGGATGAAATGATATATCCTTTGATGTCCATAAACTGAAGAAATAGTAATGTACAAGTGTTGAATATAAATGACCTTCAAATATACATCATGTCCCATAGGGTTCTACTTGCATTCATGTTAAACTGGGTCAGTTACTGTAGAAATATTAGGATTTGTAAGCACCATTCACCGAAGTTAGTTTCCAGTACTAGGAAATAAATATGTATTTCAGGTGGATGAATATTTCTGAGAAAAATCTTGTGAAATGTTGATTATAAATCCACATATAGAAACATGAGTGAATTTAGGAAGTGTATAATAAGACACATATATTTCATATTTTGAAAAATCTGGAGAGTATATATATATATATATATATATATATAGAGAGAGAGAGAGAGAGAGAGAAATAGATATATAGATAGATACATAGATAGAAACACACATTCAAAGACATTAAAATATAGCAATATATATGACAATCGAAATTCATCATGAAATTCATCATGAAATATATATCATCCACATATCCAAATATATTCATTTTAATGAACATGGATTTATGTATTATGTTGTTCATCTAGGAAATTCACCCTCAGGTTGAATTCCAGTTCCATCAGTATTTAGGGGGAGTGATCTCTTCTCACAATTTGTATCTTCCAAAATCAGTGAGCTCACAAGAATGTACATGTGATACCAGGTAGGATTCTAAATATGCCTAAAATAATACATGTGCTGAATAGGCTACAGAGAAAGGGAGACAGAAATTTACAAATGGGTTAACTTTAAAAACTCATGGAGAAATATTACAATGAAAAATTGACTAGATTTATAACACATACCATTGATAAAGCATAAGTCAAATTAAAGTATACACCATGTTTCCTATGAATGGCCTGTATTCGTATTCTGTTAGGTTTCTTTTTCTCATATTAGGATTAGTAGTCAGAGTCTAGTAGGGTATGGGTTAGTGTCAGGGATTCAGTATTTCAAATGGAAAATAGCAAAATGAATCTAATGTGTATGCAATTATGTTCTACACAAAAATCTTCCCACTCTCATCCAGAACAATGCCTTCACATTACCTTCGCAGCAACTAAGACACAATTAGTGGAGAAGAGTTAGAAAATCTGTGATTACATATGTGGAAAGGAAAATGATCAGGAGTTCACAAACTTGGAGGTGGTAGAACAGTTTCCAAAAGTAAGGGAGAGGGTAAACACTACACAAACTTGGAGCTCTGCTGGCCTAATTACTTTTTGATAAACTGCCTCTGAGGTTGGGCCCTTGAAATATACGTTGTTGTCAGGAGCTTTAGCGTCCTTGGTAGTGAGACTACCAATTCTGGGTCTGCATCTATGTGACATGGAGGACATGCTTCCTTATTTTCTAGTGAACATGAGGCAGCAGTTCTTAATTTTCTCTTTTTAGGAAACTGTGGCCACTGGTGTCTAAGTATCTACCTGTGTGGACTGTGAAGCCATTTGGTCATCCTCCACTTTTCATGGTGTTTCTTACTGCTGCACTGGGAGTTTGGTGTTGGCTTCACGAAATACAAGGAGTACAACTGGGACACAGTTCTGGAGGGAGGACTCTCACGTGTGGTGGGTCAGGGTCTGCGGGAGAATGCACCAACCACGCTTCTATCCACATAGCTTTCCACCTTGACCAAAGCAACCTGATTCTGAACATTGCCCTGAACCCTCTCCATATAACAAGATGCCTTTACATATAAGGGTCTGCTGGGTTCACCATGTCAGTCACAAGTCATTTGAAACCCAATGGAAGATCCACGTGGCCCCACCACAGATGTTTTTTCACATACCTACACTCCACTGCTCTAGGCCCCCTACTCGACAGGGTCCAAATTTCTGGCATCTCTGTTCTACACCATTTTCATGAAACCCAGTGAATTAAGGCAGGGTCTGGTACACTCATGATTAGCAACAGGACATCCAAAGCTTCTCCAGTGCCACCTGATCATGGGAATTTTAAAAATTTCATGATATTTATCTAGCCATTTTTCAAGGATAACGTTGGAGGCACTGGGGGTTTCAATTTATACAGGAACCTGTAAATAGTGAGGAATCTCATTGCAATAAAATCTCTGGAGAACTCTCACAGGCAAGGCTTTCCAAAGAGTTGCCAAAAGGTCACATGAAGCCAGGGCCATTGAGGTCTACAATGTGAGGTACATATGTGTTAAGACTCTCAACTATACATGCCAAGACTTTCAGAATAAAATCATGTGATATCCTTGCTGAGATTCCCAGTGATCTGTGGAAAGCCAAAATGGGCATAGATCTCAGTTTCCAAGGGCAAATCTCATGCGTGGCCTCCTAAAATACCAACATAATTTATGGCAATACTTCTCTGAGGTCAGTTCCAGAACTCAGTCTCTAATTGGAATCACACCAGAGTTCAAGCACAGGTTGACCCAGGCATCTCTTCCAACTGCCACACAAATGACCACAATTAAAACCAAAACACTCCCACATGGCACTCATCTTCTTCTATATATACACTCATCATAACCTGTGCCTGGAAGTTTCCATGAGGGGCGCAGTCCAAGACAGTGTAGAAAAAAAGCTTCCTTGCCCCTAATTTGCCTAAAGTCAGGGTGGTCTGGACACCCTTCCTGTGAACCAGGAGTGATCAAATAGACTTGTGTTTAATACTGCTCCACTTCTCCAATCTGAGGCCTACTGACTGTGGGGTTTGGATTCTTTATTTGAATTGGAGTCATGAGAAAACCCAAGCATCTATGGGCTAAAATCTGCAGGGCTTTGAAGAACTCATTTGACCCAAAGGATCAATATTCTCACTGATGTAACTCAGGAACCTTACAGAGGAAGGTGAGAGACTTAATCCACAATGATTGCTCTTTTGGCCATTTTGGATTTGGATGCACACATGGGATCTTTCTTTAGATCGATTAGGTGCAGAGAATCTAAGCCACAGCCTCACACAGGGCCAGGAGGCTGATTCAGTCACATACCTTTCCAAAGCAATTAAGCAAAGAGCCACAGGTGATGCTCATTCATTTCCATTTGAAAACTGTTTTCATCAGGCTTCACAAAGGGTTGGCCTTAGGCAAAGACCTTCCTGACATTCAGGACAACAGAAGAATAGGTAAGCAAAAGGCCCAAAGCAGGGTTTTTCCACTGAGACTCCCTGGTCACACTGATATCTGAGTTTTCTGAGATGCTCGCCATTCCCTTCAGCTATCCAGTACATGGCCATGTCACAGAGCTTTGAGGTGATATATATCTTGGACACAAAACCATGAGACTATTATGGAGAGTGGCCAGAATTCAGGACAAATACAGGAAATTAGGATCATAGTAGGTCTTGCCCATGGATAAGGCAAGCTGCAGTCCATTCTTAAATTGGGCAAGATGAATGCTGGGAAGCTTTGTCCTAGACAGGACACACCCATTGTGGCATTCTTTTTTCTAATGTCTACAACCATGGAGACAGGGGGATACACAGACATAGAAACACTCGCCTTGTCAAAGACTTATTGGAAACATTCCACTCCAAAACAAACAAACCGACATTTTTTTTTACCTATTCTCAGAACATGAGACAAAACCACAAACTGTCGTCCACACACACCAAGGCACCTTTTCCCCCAAGTAGGTCTGTGACTATCCGGAGTGTCCTCTGACTGGTAGGCCATATTTCTCAACAATGGCATTTCCTGTCATAGATCTGGTCTCCTTTGACAACTCTGTGAAGTTGTCAGGAGCCAGCGGTGAGCCACTTTCTGTCCTCTCAGGAAAGGCCCCTCTTAAGAGCTATCCTGGCATTTGGCCACGCTCACATTAGTAGGTCCCAAGAAAGACTGACTCTCTCCTTGGTAAATCCAAACAAGTGAGCTCACTGGGACTGGGACTGGTACTGGTAATGGGGGCCTGGCTTCCTGGATCCTAAATTCAGAGAGTCTCATCACCAAGGAAGTAGGTGAGGTCACTTTCTTCAGGAACTGAATGAGGTCACTGCCTTGTCCACCACTTTGTCCTAACAGTTGCTTCGTATGCTCTCTGAGATCGAGGCTTTGCCTACTTCCTGTGACACTTTCACAAGTTAGAATGGTATAGAAACCATAAGTACCTGGGAACAGCTCTCCACCCAGGCTTGGTTTTGTCCTTCTTCACTACATTAAGAAGAGAGAGGCTGATTCAGACACATCCTTTCATCCTGACCGGGTTGTGTGCCATGCAAGATGACTTTTACTCTCTCAGGTCCTTCATAGCTGACTACATCTTCTCAAGGGATTATTTCTGCATGGACTTCTGAGGTTCTCAGCTGGTGGAAGATCCTCTATCTTCCTGTATTGTAAGACCAACTCTGTCCCTGCTCTTCTGTAAAGTGAGATAGAGTGAACAGTGTATGGTTAGGGTTAAAAGCATGTTTGATTTGAGTTAGGAATCATTCTGCTGGATGAATAATGGTATTGGGAATCTGTGATATTTAGAAGAATATAGACGTGAAATATATGTATGAGAACAGAGATCTAGGAACGATTTGAAGCCTAGGAAGGCATTGGGCCCTTGATTGAGATAATTAGCTTGAATTATGTTCTGCACCGAGGTCTCAGATAAATCGATACACAATGGCATAGGACCGGGTACCTCGGATGATTGAATGTAGAAGAGAACATCCAGTCAAAAAGGGATAGTCTGTAGGTTTAGGAAGATAGTCAGTATGTTTAAGAGGAAGAGTGAGTCTAGGAATTGGAAAAATGTTCTTTAACAATAGGGTTTCAGTTAGAGAGTGAATGTGAATGTCAGCACATGTGAAGAGACCATCACAATGATGAACTGGGGAAAATATGTAGGAAAGCAGATATCAATAGGGACATTTGGAAATCATGCAAAGTATAAAGTCAGTGATAGTATTAGATATTTTCAAGAGGGTTGAGATTGAATATATTATCTTAGAAACAAATATGTACTCACCAATAGGATTGATATTTGAGAGCATTAGGCAAAATGGACATGCATGTTTTTAGTAATCCATGTTCACTTTCCATTTAGGCTTTGGCACAATCATAAGTGTGACCTTTGCATTTTGTGTCCAGAATACTACTGTGATAAAATGTATATGTAGATCAGGTGACATGAGTATTTCTTCCACCATTACGGGGAGCAAAATTCTGAAAACTTATAAATTAGTACTGAGGATACAAATAGGTGTACCCCCGTGTTGATGATTATAGAGATGATGCATGAATAGACCATATTGTGAATAAAGTATATAACTGGTTCCAAGTTTAAATAATGGATTGAATTTACCTCTGAAAATATATAGGAGATCTTATATATATACATTCATTCAAACGAGTTATATATCAAATGGTAATATTCTGGTTACAGTTTATCATGAAGAGTGTGTGAGTTTTGTTTCAAAAATGATCATGGAATCGAAAATAATGTGTTTTGAAATAAGTCTAGTGAAAAGACCAGTAAAGCAACATGGAGAAATACATGTGTTCTGAAGTAGGAAGTGATTGAAAGTAAACCAAATGCCTATAAATACCTATACATTTGTGAACTTGTGGATAAGAAAGTATATCTTATGATGTCCATAAACTGAAGAAATTGTAATGTACAAATGTTGAATAAAAATGAACATCAAAATACACATCATGTTCAATTGGAATCTACTTGCATTGATGTTAAACTGGGTCAGTTACTGTAGAAATATTAGGATTTCTAAGCACCTATCACTGAAATTAGTTTTCAGTACTAGAAAACCAATATGTATTTCAGGTGGTTGAGTATTTCTGAGATTAATCTTGTGAAATGTTGTTAATAAATGCACATACAGGAACATAAATTTATTTAAGGAGTGTATAATAAGACACACATATTTCATATTTTGGAAAATCTGGAGAATATATATATATATATATATATATATATATATATATATATACACACACACACACACACACACACACACACACACATTGATATGCAGCAATATATATGCCAATCGAAATTCATCATGAATTATAATTCATCCACATATCCAAAAATATTCATTTTGTTGATCATGGATTTATGTTAATTATGTCTAATGTTTTTCACTAGAAAGCTCACCCACAGGTTGAATTTTGAGTTCCATCAGTATTTAGGGGGAGTCATCTCTTCTCACAATTTTTATATACCAAAGTCAGTGAGCTCACAAGAATGTACGTGTGATATCAGGTAGGATACTATATATGCATAAAAAGATACATGTGCTGAATAGGCTTCAGAGAAAGGGAGACAGGAATTTTCATATGTGTTAACTTTAAGAACTCATGAAGAAATATTACAAAGAAAAGTTGACTAGATTTATAATACATCCTCTTGATAAAGCAGAAGGCAAATCCAAGTATACACCATGCTTCATATGAAAGGCTTGCATTTCTATTCAGTTACGTTTCTTTTTCTCCATAATATTAGGATTAGTAGTCAGAGTCTAGTAGGGTATTGGTTAGTGTCAGGGATTCAGTATTTCAAATGGAAAATAGGAAAATGAATCTAATGTGCATGCAAACATGTGCTACACAAAATTCTTCCCACTCTCATTCAGAACAAAGCCTTGACACAACCATCGATCCAAGTAAGACACAATTAGAGGAGAGGAGTTAGAAAATCTGTAAATACATATGTGGAATAAAAATTGTTCAGGAGTTCACAACACTGGAGGTGGTAGAACAATTTCCAAAAGTAAGGGAGAGGGTAAACACTCCAGAAACATAGAGCTCTGCTGAACTAAAGACTTCTTGAGAAACGTCCTCTAAGGTTGGGCACATGAAATATATGTAATTTTCACATGATTTAGCTTGGTTTTGGAGTGACACCATCAAACCTGTGTCTGCATCTATGTGACCTGAAGGACATGGTTCCTTATTTTCTAATGAACATGAGGCAGAAGTTCTGAATTCTCTTTTTGTAGATAAACTGTGGCCACTGGGAGCTAAGTGTCTTCCCATGTAGTCTGTGAAGCCATTTGGTCATCCTCCATTTTTCCTGGTGTTTCTTGCAGTTGCACTGGCAGTTTGGTATTGGTTTCATAAAATACAAGGAGTACAACTGGGACACAATGCTGGAGGGAGTTCTGTCACGTGTGGTTGGTCAGGGTCTCCAAGAGAATGTACGAACCAGGCTTCTATCCAACAATACTTTCCCCCTTGACTATAGCAACCTGACTCTGAACATTACCCTGAAACCTCTGCATATAACAACATGCCTTTACATATAAGGGTCTGCTGCCTGCACCTTGTCAGTCACAAGGCTTTTGGAAGCCAATGGCAGATCCAGGTGGTCCTACCAAAAATATTTATTCACACACCTACAGTCCACTGCTCTATGTCCACTACTCAGCAGGCTCCAACTTACTGGCATCTCTGTTCTACACCAGTTTCACGAAACCCAGTGAATCAAGGCACTGTCTGGTACACTCATGATCAGCAAAAGGATATCCAAATGTTCTCCAGTGCCACCTGGTCATGGGAATTTCAAAAATTTCAAGGTATTTATGTAGCCATTTTTCAAGGATGAAGTTGGAGTCACTGTGGGTTTCAATTAATTCAGGAACCATTGAATGGTGAGGAAGCTCATTTCAAAGAAAGCTCTGGAGAACACTCACAGGCAAGCCTTCCCAAAAGGTGGCCAAGTGGTCACATGAAGCCAGGCCCATTGAGGTGTACAATGTGAGTTCCATGTGTCGTTAGACTCTCAAGTATGGCTACGAAGTCTTTAAGAATAAAATCATGTGATATCCTGGCTTAGATTCCCTGAGCTCTGTTGGAAGCCATCCTGGGCCTAGATCTCAGTTTCCAAGGGCGATTCTCATGTGTGGCCTCCTAAAATCCCAAGACTATTTATTGCAATACTTCTCTGAGGTCAGTTCCAGAACTCAGTCTCTAAGGGGAATTACACCAGAGTTCAAACCCAGGTGGACCCAGTCATCTCGTCCAACAGCCACACAAATGACCTCAATTAAAACCAAAACACTCCCACATGGCGCTCATGTTCTACCACATAGACACTCATCATAAACTCTGGCTGGAGGTTTCCATGAGGGCGCAGACCAAGACAGTGTACAAAATAATCTCCCTTGCCCCTCATTTGCCTAAAGTCAGGGTGGCCTGGACACACTTCCTGCGAACTAAGAGTGAACAAATAGGCCTGACCTTAATACTGCTCCACTTTACCAATTTGAGGCCACTGCCTGTGGGGTTTAGATTCTTTATGTGAATTGGAGTCATGAGAAAACCCAGGCACCTATGGCCTAGCCTCTGTAGGTTTTGAAGTACTCATTTGATGCAAAGCATCCCTATTCTTACTTGATGGAGGTCAAGAACCTTACAGAGGAAGGCGAGATACTTCATCACAATTACTGCTCTTTTGGCCATTTTGGTTTTCGATGCACACATGGGAACTTTCTTTAGATCCATCAGGTGCTGAAAATCTAAGCCACAGCCTCACACAGGGCGAAAGGGCTGATTCAGACACATCCCTTTCAAAGAAATTAAGCAAAGAGCCATAGGTATGCCCATTCTTTTTTATTTGAAAACTCTTTTCTTCAGGCTTCACAAAGGGGTAGCCTGAGTCAAAGACCTTCCTGACAATCAGGTCAAAAGAAAAATAGGTAAGCAAAAAGCCCAAAGCAGAGTTTCTCCACTGAGACTCTCCTGGTCACATTGATATCTGAGTTTTCTGAGATGCTCGTCATTCCCTTCAGCTATCCAGTTCATGGCCATGTCACAGAGCTTGGAGGTGGTATATATCTTGGACACAAAACCATGGGCCTATTCTGGAGAGTGGCCAGAATTCAGGAAGAAAACAGGAAAACTTAGGAAGTTATCACTGGTTGCCAACCAATAAGGTAAGCTACAGTCCATTTTAAATGGGGAAGGACGAATGCTGGGAAGCTTTCTAATAGACAGGAGACATCCATTGATGCTTTATCTATTCTAATGTCTACAACCACAGACACACTGGGATACACAGACATAGAAATACTCGCCTTGTCAAACAACTTTCTAGTAACAGTCCACTCCAAACCAAACAAACCGACTTTAGTACCTATTCTCAGAACATGAGACAAAACCACAAACCCACAACCACACCCACAAAGGCACCTTCTTACCCCTAGTAGGTCTGTGACTATCTGGAGTGTCCTCTGATTGGTGGGGCATACAATGTTCCCCCGAAATGGCCTGTCCTATGATCTGGTCTCCTTGGCCAACACTGTGAAGTTGTTAGGAGCCACTGGTGAGCCACTACCTGCTTTCTCAGGTAAAGCCCCACTTTAGAGCTTTCTTGAATTTGGCCTTCCTCACATCTGTAAGTACCAAGAAAGACTGACTCTGTCCTTGGTAAATCCAAAGAAGTGAGACAACTGGGACTGGTACTGGGACTGGCTCTGGGTGCCTGGCTTCCTGGATCCCAAGTTCAGAGAGTTCCATCACCCAGCAAGTGAGGTGAGGTCACTTTCTTCAGGAACTGAATGAGGTCACTTTCTTGGCAACAAATTTATCCAAACTGTTGATTTCAAGGGTCCCATTATTTGGAGGCTGCCCCTACTTCCTGTGACACATTCACAATTTAGAATGATATATCAACCATAGTCACCCATGAACAGATCTCCACACAGTCCTGGTTTGGTCCATCTTCTCTACATTAAGAAGAGAAGCTGATTCAGACATAACCCTTTATCCTGACCATGTTGTTTGCCATGGAAGATGACTTTTGCTCACTCAGGTCCTTCATAGCTGCCTATATCTTCTCCAGGGATCATTTTTGCAGGGACCTTTGAGGTTCTCATTAGGTCTAATATCCCCTACATTCCTGTATTGCATGAACAACTCTTTCCCTGCTCTTTTGTAAAATTAGATTGAGGGAACAGTGTATGGTTATGATTAATAACATGTTCGGTGTGGGTTAGAAATCATTCTGCTATATGAATAATGGTATAAGGAACCTGCGATATGTATAAGAATATATAGGTGAAATGAATGTATGAAAATAGAAATCTAAGTAAGATTTGAAGCCCAGAAAGGCATTGGGGCCTTGATTGGGATAGGCATTGTTGAATTATGTTTTGCACAGATGTCTCAGATACATCGATATACAATGGCATAGGACCTTGTACCTTGGATGATTGAAAGTAGAAGAGAACATCCAGTCAAAAAGAAATAGTCAGTAGTGAAAGCTTAATAAAATAGGTACTTATCACTTCCTGTTCTTCTGTATGCTTAACAAAACTCTGTTGCAATCTTGTGAAAAATTTGCTAATCTTTTCCTAGAGTGTGCTGTTCCCAAACGCCAAACTGCAGAATGTACTCCCTCACTCGGTGTCACGCAAACCACCCACTCGCCCTTACCCATCAGTAAATTTTCCTCCCTTCCCTCTCCAAGGAAAGTATATAAGCTCTGCTGTAGCTGTGCTTGGGGCTCTCTTCTCTATTCAAGTGAGCTCTGAGGCCCAGCATGCTGCACCCCAAATAAACCCTTTGCTGTTTCATGAGACAGTCTCTTGGTGGTCTCTTCCTCCGACACTCACACGACATTTACATATTGAGGTTCCACAGAGTTCCAGCAGCAGGGGACGAGAGACCCCAACGGGCACCTCTCGGGGCAAGTAAGGGGCCTCTTTCTGGTTTCATGTTTCAGCTTAGGGCTTGGCAAAATCACTGGCGATGAAGAGCCTGAGCTCTCTCCCACAGTGACTGAGAGATGTGTCACAGAGACACAGGCCGCGTCCCTGGGGTACGCCCCAGAGGACTCGGGAAATCAAGGAACAATTGTCTCCTCAACTCAGTGATATTTTCAGTTTCGGTATTTCCAGCCCATCGGATTTTGCCAGCTACTCATTCCTGGTCTCAGTGTTGGAGGTCCATTGCATGTCTTTATTGTCTTGTCTTGTCTGTGTCATGTGTCGTTGCTTTTACTGTTAGTGTACCTTTCATTATGGGACAGAGCACTTCAATGCCTCTGTCCCTGACCCTTGATCACTGGACCAAAATCCGCTTAAGGGCTCAGAATCTTTCTTATTTAGTAAAACGCTGGACCTGGCAGACTCTCTGTTCCTAAGAATGACCCACGTTTGGAGTCGGATGGCCCGTAAAAGGATCTTTCTACTTCCTACTAATTTAAAAAGTCAGAGATATTGTCTTTCAGTCGGGGCCACATAGCCATCCTGATCAACAGCCATATATTTTAACTTGGCATGACCTCTGCAAATCTCCTTCTTCATGGGTGAAGCTTTTCCTTGCCCCTGCCCCCCGCTCCTACTCTTTTCCCCATGATCTCTCAAACCCTCTGCTCCTCCCCCTCCTCCACCCTCCGTTCTCCCTGAGTCACAAGATTTGACTCTACTGGAATCTCTTCCCCCTCCTCATCCCCTGTCATCGTCCACTAACCCACAACACCCTCTAAGTGATTCTACTTCTGCTGACTCAGCCTCTCTGCCATTGGAGGAAGCAAAGCCGGCCCAGCACCCTCCAGATAACTCCCTCGTGGCACACACATCCCCTCCTTCCCTGGAGGAAGCTGGCCCAGCTAAAGGAACTCACAGGCGGCAAATGACTGAAACCCTGGAACTCCCATGATGCACCCCTTCCATCCCCATGGGCCAACGATTGATGATGGCCATGGGAGAAAAATGCAAGCTTACTAGTACTGGCCTTTCTCCTCTTCAGACCTATACAACTTAAAAAATTACAATCCCCCATTTTCCTAGGAACCCACCCGGCTCATAGGTCTGGTTGAGTCATTGATGTTTTCCCACCAGCCTACTTGGGATGACTGCCAACAACACCTAAGGACTATCTTCATGACAGAGGAACAAAAGAGAATCCTCCTGCAAGCTAGAAAAAAGTATCCTCAGACCAGATGGGCGACCAACACAACTTCCCAACTTAATCAAAGCCAGCATTCCCTTTAACAGACCCAACTGGGACCCCAACATCTTTGAAGGTAGGGAGAAACTGTCCCCTTATTACCGGGCTCTAATAGTGGGTTTCCAAGTGGCTTCTAGGCGACCAAGTAATTTTGCCAAGGTAACAGAGATTACTAAGGGCCTGATGAATCTCCCTCTCTATGTTTCTAGAGAGAATTATGGAGACATATAGGAGATATACTCCTTTCGATTCTCAGGGGGAGGATCAAAAGGCATCTGTCATGATGGCCTTTATTGGGCAAGGTGCCCTGGATACTAAAAGAAAGTTACAACGCTTAGATGGATTACAAGATATGACTTTGAGAGATTTAGTCAGAGAAGCCGAGAAGGCATACTATAAGAGAGAAACTGAGGAAGAGAAGGGAGCAAAGGGAGGATAAAAGAAACAAAGACAGACTAAGGCATTGACTAAGGTCCTGGTCACAACAAAAAATAGGCCAGAAATTAAGAAACAGGGAGACAGGAAGGGATACCTGGGCCCAGGCCAGAGACCACCCCTGGCTTCAGATCAATGTGATTACTGTAAAGAAAAAGGACACTGGGCCAAAGAGTGCCCCAGAAATAGACAGCCACACCAGCCAGGCATTCTGACTCTGGAGGATGACTACGAAAGTAGGGGCTACGATCCCCTCGCTGAGTTAAGCGTAACTTGAAGTGGAGGGGACCCCAGTAAACTTTGAAGTGAATACAGGGGCAATATACTCAGCCCTCAAGGCCACATTTGGCCCTCTATTAAATAAAAAGTCTCTAGTTCAAGGGGCTAACGGCAGTAAATATTGGGCATAGACAACTAAGAGTACCATGGACCTGGGGAAAGGAAAAAATCCATCACTCCTTCCTAGTAATCCCAGAATGCCCAGCCCCATTGATGGGCAGAGATCTGCTCACCATGGTCCACGCCAAAATAACCTTTAACCCTGAAAGCCCCCAAGTGGAATTTCTAAATCCTTCAGTAAAAATTCCTATAGTCATGGCTCCAACTATGTCAGTAGAAACTGTACATCAACTCACTCGCTTTGGTTCAAAGAAACTGCAGGAATTCCTGAAGGATCAAGAACAGAGTTTTAAACTAACTGACTCACAGGAAAATGAAATAACAGAATGGTTAACAAAAGTCTGTCAGTTCCATCAATTGGTTAATGCTTACCCTTACAAGCTTCCTTCAGGAAAGCACCTATGAGGAACCAGACCAGGACAATTTTGGGAAGTGGATTTTACTGAAATTAAGCCAGCAAGGTATGGACTTAAATATCTCCTAGTCTTTGTAGATACATTTTCAGGATGGATTGAAGCAGTCCCCACAAAAAAAAAAAAGAAAGAAAGAAAGAAAGAAACAGCAAAAACGATGGCCAAGAATATCCTAGAAGATATTTTTCCAAGATACGGCCTGCGTAAGGTAATAGGGTCTGATAATGGACTGGTGTTCATGGCCCCGGTAAGTCAAGGGTTAGCCAGGACCCTGAGGATTAATTGGAAGTTACATTGTGCTTATCGACCCCAGAGTTCAGGACAGGTAGAAAGAGTGAATAGAACCATTAAACAGACCTTACCGAAATTAAGCTTAGAGACCAGCATAAAAGATTGGACTATGCTCCTGCCTTCTGCAATGTTGCATGCAAGAAATACTCCCTCTGTTTCTTTGTGTAATCACACCCCCTTTGAAATTCTCTATTGTGCACCTCCTCCCGTAAGGGACCTAACCCCACTCTAAGACCTAACGATCCCTTCCACACCCCCTTGCTTGAGAGACTTAAAGCTCTTGAAAGAACTAAGAAATACCTGTGAAAACAGCTGGCCACTGCCTACCAACCTGGGGAGGAGGGGATTCCACATCGATATCAAGTAACAGACTTCATCGACGTAAGACGACATCAGGTGTCATCCCTGGAACCCCGCTGGAAAGGACCATAGCAGGTGCTACTTATAACACCTACAGTAGTAATGGTAGATGGAATCACTTCCTGGATCCATGCCTGTCATCTCAAGCCTGTGCCCTGTCCAGACTCTGGCTAGAAACTGAAAAAGACTGGTAACCATTTAAAATTGCGTATTCGCCATGTGGATAAGGCTCTATACTCTCCCATTTACCACCAGTAGTCCTAACCCTCATCAGTCCGTTCAGCAGAGATGGGTGATCACAAATCCTACTGGAAAATAAGTATAATATATCTCGCATACAGCCCCCTTAGGATCTGGTGGCCATCTCTCCATACAGACATTTGTCAGCTGGCTATATCTCTTTCCTATTGGTATATCCCTGATGAAGAGGATCCCACTAAAATTCCATTAAATGCCTTCTGTACCATAGATGATGGAAACACATCTTATGAATGTAGGGACACGTGAGCCAGATGCAGGTTGGCTAGCCTAGATTGCTATGTTTGCCCAGCAGACTATCAAAGCCACAAACAGTCACGGCTGTGTGGGGGAAAAGCTGACATCTTCTATATGTCATGGGAATGTGAGCATACAGGGGCTGCCTGATGGAACCCAAACTCCTCATCAAATTCAGTACAGAGCATTGGCCATACTACCAATTAGATAACCAAAACCGATGGCCCCCAGAGAGGTCTCCAGATCCTCAAATTCTGCGTGAACTTTTTAACTTCTGCAAGTGCTCAAAAGGGTGAAAGGCGATTCCCCTATGTGGAAGCCTTTTCCCTCCTTCACTCACATCCTGAACTATGCTTCTCCAAAAGATTCTCACCCTCAGCCTTCTGCTCCAGACTCTCTGCTGTCATTCCCACCTCAGCAAACTGATTTCTCCCCTCCAATTACTAGATGAAAAGCCCAAACCTCCGCTGGTTCTCAGACCACTGCCCCCTTGCTGAGGTAGCAGGTACTGAGGTACCCCTTCACCCACTCATTCCTCTCTTCTCCTGTCAGTGCCACACCGGGTCCCACCAGGTCCTCTTACCAGCTAACCAAAAGCTCAAACTAGCTGAGGAGAGCCCTCAGACCCTTATCCAAGATGTAATAAAAATGGCCTTTAATGTTGCTTTGTCAATACTGAAAACAGGTTTCTAAGTTTTTGAAAGTCCCTCACAGGATTTTGGGATACTCACTCCCGTCTTCCCCTCTACTCTACCTGTTCTACTGCTCACGTTTTTGTTGCCTGGAAAATCCCAAACCCGTTTCCCATTATTCTTTTACATCTCTCCTTCCTCATTCTCAGATCCTCGGAGGTGCTCTCAGCCCCACCTTCCCCGTCTTCCCCCGCTGTACCAGGCCCACCGAAAAGTCTTAACTGACCTTCTCCAGAAGTCTTTACCATGGCTGACTTTAAAACTTTCAGCAAAAGAGTCCCTATAAAAGAGTTCAATGTAGATAAATTTTCTTTATTCGTGTTGCCCTGTTCTACTTGGCCACTGCCTAAAAAACTCAGCACTTCTCAGCTAGACACCCCCTTACTAGTTTTTCACAAAATATAAGAAAAAGGCCTCTGGCCTTGAGGTGGGGCTTCACAGAAATGGCTACATTTCTACAATAAAGAAGTTAAAATTGGGCTCCATTGTAACAGCTGGCAGGGGGAAAAAAGAAAGGGAAGAAAAATCTCTCCCTCTCCCAGGTGTCCTTGATAAGTTAACTTGCCCAGAACAGAGGAAAAAAAAGAAACAAAAACTGCTTTTTGTGATCTTCTGCAGACTGTGAACTTCTGAGCCCCTTCCCTTATATGTTGGGTACAAAATTCTGAAACTATCTAAACTTGGGGTTCAGGGGATTAATTGATTACAACAGAAGCAGTGCCCTCTGAATCCATTTGCAACCAAATAGGACTGTTTCCCTGTCTTCCATGCTATCTTAGGTGCCTTGCCTTGTCCTTCCCTACAACAGTATAATTCTATATACTTAAACATTGTTTATGTTTTCATGAAATGGTTAACCGATGTGATTAATTGAAGTTGTTTCACAGAGTGCACTGTCATGACGCAGGTTCATTTAAAGATCATATAGGGGGGCATACAACCCGGTTAAGCTGAAAACATATATCCTCACTTTAGCCATATATTAGGAATTTGGGTTTCTGAAGTGGTGGGTACAGGAACAACTGCCCTGGTCCATGGGACACAACAAGTGACCCAATTAGAAGCAGCAATAGACCAATAAATAAAGATATTAGAAACCTCCATCACAGCTTTGCAGGAATCTTTTACCTCTCTACCTGAAGTTGTTTTAGAGAACAGTCGAGGGTTGGATCTCCTCTTCATGAGAGAAGAGGGCCTTTGTGCTGCATTGAGGGAAGAATGTTGCTTTTATGCCGACCATACGGGAGTTGTAAAAAAAAAAAAATCTATGAGTAAATTAAAAAGACGCCTTGAAGAGCATCAACGAGAGAGAGAGAGGCCCAAAAGGGTGGTTTGAGTCTTTTTTCACACAGTCTCCCTGGTTAACTATGCTTTTAGTTGGCCAATCCAAGAATCCTTACATTATTGCTCACTATAAAACCCTGTTTGCTCAACCGTGTAATTTCTTTTCTCCAAGCTCAAATTGGTCAAGTTAAACATATGGCAATACCCCACTAGCAGACATAGAATTTAAACCTCCCTATGATCACTTTTATGATTAAAAGGATCCAGAAGAAGAAGTGGGGAATGAAAGGTTAATAAAATAGGTACTTGTCACTTCCTGTTTTTCTGTATGCTTAGAAAAACACTGTTGAAATATTGACAACTGTTTTCTAATCTTGTTCCCAGAATGTGCTGTCCACAATTGCCAAATTGCAGAATGTACTCCCTCACCCGGTTGCTCGCTGACCGACCACTCGCCCTGACCCATCAATAAACTTCTCTCCCTGCAGCCTCCAAGGAAAGTATAAAAGATCAGCTTAAGCTGTTCTCAGGGCTCTCTGATCTATTCAAGGGAGCTTTGAGCCCCAGTATGCTGGACCGCCAATAAACCCTTAGCTGTTGCATAGTACAGTCTTTTGGTGGTCTCTTCCTCTTACGCTTGCCGGAATATTATTGGATGATTGAATGTAGAAGAGAACATCCTGTCAAAAAGGGATAGTCGATAGGATTAGGAAGATAGTGGGTAGGCTTAGGAAGACGAGTGAGTATAGGATTTGGAACAAAAGTTCTTTAGCAATAGGGTTTCAGTTAGAGAGTGAAGTTAAATGTTAGCACAAGTGAAGAGTCAGTCACAATGATGAACTGGGGAAAATATGTAGGAAAGCAGATATCAATAGAGACATTACGAAATCAAGCAAAGTATAAAGTGAGTCATAGGATTAGACATTTTCAAGAGGGTTGAGGTTGAACACATAATCTTAGGAAGAAACAAATATGTAGTCACCAATAGGATTGACATTTGAGAGCATTAGGAAACCTGGAAATGGATGTTTTAAGTAATCCATGTTCACTTTCCATTTAGGCTTTGGTACAATCATAAGCCTGACATTTGCATTTTGTGTCCAAATATTACTGTAATTAAATGTATATATAGATCAGGTGACATGAGTATTTCTTCCATCATTTCTGGGAGCAATACTTTGAAGACGTATAATTCATATTGGGGAATCAAAGAGGTTTACCTTGAGTCTATGAATATAGAGATAATGCATGAATAGACATTACTGTGAATAAATAATATAACTGGTTCCACTTTAAATAATGGCTTAAATTGATATCTGAAAACTTATGTGAAATTTTATATTGATATACAATCATTTATTTCAACCAGTTATACAACTAATGGTAATATTAGGGTTATGGTTTATCATGAAGCTGTGTGAGTTTTGCTAAAAAAGTGATTATGGAAATCAAAAATAATGTGTGTGGAAAGAAGTCTCATGAAAAGTCAAGCCAAGAAATATGGAGGAATACATGTGTTCTGAAGCAGGAAGTGATTGAAAGTCAAACAAATGCTTAAAAATTTGCTAACTAGTGGATGAAATGTATATATATCCTATGATGTGCATAAACTGAAGAAATACTAATGTACCAGTGTTGAATAAAAATGAACGTCAAACTACACATCATGTCCCATAGGAATCTACTTGAATTGATGTTAAACTGGGTCAGTTACTGTAGAAATATTAGTATTTGTATGCACCATTCACTGAAGTTAGTTTTCAGTACTAGGAAACAAATATATATGTCAGGTGGATGAATATTTCTGAGAATAATCTGGTGAAAAGTTGATTATAAATCCAAATATATGAATATGAATGAATTTAGAGAGTGTATAATAAGAAACATTTTTCATATTTTGAAAAATCTTGAGAATATATATATATATATATATATATATATATATATATATATATATATATATATATATATACACATATACACAAACACACACACAGAGAGACATTAAAAATAGCAATATATATTGCAATGGAAATTCACCATGAAATATATATCATCCACAGATTCAAAAATATTCATTTCTCTAAACATGGACTTATGCATAATGTTGTTCAACTACGAAGCTGACCAATAGGTTGAATTTTCAGTTCCAACAGCATTTAGGAGGAGTAGTCTGTTCTCACAATTTGTATCTGCCACCTAACAAAAATGTACGTGTTATAACAGGTAGGATTCTATATGTGCATATAAAAAATCATGTGCTGAATAGGCTACAGAGAATGGAGACAGGAATTTGTTGAGAGCCACAGCTGAAGGTGCCCTAGCAAGCTTCCAACTGCCAGAAAAATTCCAGCTGCCTGCTGATTATTGGCTCACAGAGGCCCCAGCAACATCTAGCTGATTGGCTACTCTGTGGTGATGCTCATTGGGCTGTTTCCCTGCCCTTTCAGACCATGGAGCTGCTCATTGGGGGACTTTTTTGGCTCCACCCACGATGACCCAGCAAATCGACCTCAAGCGCAGGAGGTTTGTGGGAGGTGGAGAGGTTTGTGGGTGTGAGAGAGACTTTACAAGGAAGCCAGTTGTGGCAGTTAGCCTCTGGGAGTTTTTCCTGAGGAGCTGTTTTGTTTGGCGTGTGTGGTTCTAAAAATAAAGTTTGTTTCTTTTGACAAGTGGCTGCTGAATCGTGCCTAGCCAGACTGCAGCATTTGGTGGCTTGAACGGGGATTGACTGAGGGTAAGTGATAAGGTAAACTGCTCGACCCTGAGAGCAGGGCGAGAGGATGGGTAGCCATTTTAGGATTCCTCTTTTGTTTTGCTTCACGTTTATTTTAAGTTGCCTGTCCCTGGAGATGAGTTAAACGAAAGAAAAACCACTCAAATCTGAGGAAAAACTATTTATGTCTGAGGAACAGATTGGGATAAAGGTCGGATGCACATGTCAGGAGGATAGAAAGGCCATAATGACTTTTTGTTGTTCACTTTTTATTTCATTCTGTCTCGTTTTTTTTTTTTTTTTTCTTTTTTGCCTTATCTTGTTGGGTTTCATTAAAGTAGAAATACGGGATCAGAAATTAGTAAAAAACAAACTGAAATAGTGTTAAGGAAATTGTTACAGGAAGGAGGCATCTCACTAAAATCAGGGACAGTCAGGGCATACGTTGATACAATATAAAAATGTAGCCCATGGCTTTTAAAGTAAGAGTTATTAAATTTACCACAATGGAACCATCATGGTGAAGATTTAAAAAGAATAGAAAAGAACAGTCCAGGGACTCTGCCAGTTGGCACATTGCCATTGTGGTCTTTCATATCTGTTTTGCTTAGTCCAAAGCCTTCAGTTCAGACAAAGATAGAGGAACAAAGCTTAGAGCAGAAAAAGCCATCAGGGGAAAAGTTACAAAAGGACGCTGCTACTAACAACCTTCTATCATCAGAGGGTGTAAGTGTCCAACCAACAGTGCCACCTCTAAAGGAGACTGTTACTAACACCTTTCTATTCTGTAATTAATTTATTTTCCAATAGTCACTATATATTTAATGCTATAGTATCCCTTGAAGGTGCTGGTAGGATTTCCCCTTCAGTACTGTTTTCTCTTTGCTTTCCAATATACAAAGTCTAATCTGGGACAGAAAAGATCCATTCTTTATAAGACGTATCTGGGCACATACAGGATTGCCTGGAGCCCTTAGTTTGGGCAATGATTTAGCAGATAAAACTACACATGACATATATTCATATTTTCTCTACACTAGAAGAAGCTACAAATTTTCAAAAAAGTTCCATGTCAATGCTAATACTTTACAAAAGCGTTTTGAAATAACTAAGCAACAAGCTAGACAAATAATAAAACAATGTCAAAATTGTGTGACCATTTTACCACAAGTTAATCCTGAAGTCAATCCGAGAGGATTGATACCTAAAAATATTTGGCAGATGGACGTCACACACTTGCCAGAATTTGGAAAATTAAAATATTTGCATGTTACAGTTGACACTTCTTCTGGATTTTTGATGGGCTCCCTTCATGCCGGAGAAAAAACTAAAGATGTTATAGCTCATTGCTTAAAAAATTTTGCCACTGTGGGCGTTCCAAAACAGTTAAAAACAGATAATGCCCCTGGTTATTCTTCTACCTCTTTTAAACAATTTTGCTCATCATTTGGCATAACTCATATAACAGGAATCCCATACAATCCACAGGGAAAAGGCATAGTTGAAAGAGCACATCAAACTATTAAAATGTACTTATTAAAGCAAAAAGACGGAATTGGGAAGGGGTATATATTTCCAAAAGATAAACTTAAAATAACCATTTTTACTCTAAACTTTTTACATTTGGATTCATGAGGACTTAGTGCTGCAGAAAGGCATATGTGTCCAAAAAATGTGCATAAGCTCAAGGTACTTTGGAAGGCTATTCTAACAGGACAATGGAAAGGTCCTGACCCAGTAATTGTGTGGAGTCCAGGGTCTGTTTGTGTGTTTCCACAGGAAGAACAGCAGCCGATTTGGATTCCGGAGAGATTAACTAAAGTCCTGACCAAGTGATAGTCTGGAGTCGAGGGTCTGTTTGTGTGTTTCCACAGGAAGAACAGCACCGATTTGGATTCCAGAGAGATTAACTAAACTGATTTGTATAGACCAAAAAGAAGATGATTTGGCTCAAATCCATAACAGCTGGTATCCAAAACTCCAGTCTGGCTATCCTTACATCTGCGACAGAACCAGGATGCTTTTTTCAATATCAATTTTATTATTGCCCTTTCCCACAACATGAAGTTCTATTTTGTGTTTTTGAGCTAATGCAGACCTAGGTTACTGTTTTGCTGATCATTTCTATTTTTTGACTATAATTTTTTAAACATTCCAATGGTGATTTCACCTGTAAAAAGTTATAAGGCCTTTACTATTATGTAATGTGTTGTATGTATTATATTATGTTTGCACACTTGTGTTTTGTGTCATATGTTTGAATGTACATATGTCCATACATCATATATGATGTGCGCTCATGAAAAAATGGATCCAAATATTTTTTTTTTATTCACGTGTTTTAAATGTTTTAATTTAAATTGGGTAAACATCTGTTGAGTACTGTTTTAATATGTGAACAAAAAAGGACGTTAACAGAATTGTATGTTTACTTTCACCTTTCCTTTTCATTATATTGAATAATTCTCTTCAAGATAATGTAAATTGTTAAGAAAATGTTTTTTTTAGTACCTTTTAGAATGATACATAATTTTTTTTAGCCATTATTGCCAGAATTCCTATCTTCATCACAGTGTCGGTGAAGACAAAGATAAAACCAATCTACAGATTGTGCAATAGCCATCACTGAACTGTTTGCAGAACTTGCCTGGACTATGTATCACTTGTGTGCATTTTGAACTATCTGTTGGTCCAGCGACTTGTGGTAGTGTTGGGGTATTTATGCTTATGCTGTCATTGGTGGTACAATTTTTCCAAAAGGAGCCATCAACTGGCTTGGTGTATCTTTCCTTTTCTCACTTTATAGAGGTCAGGAACCTTACAGAGGAAGGCGAAAGACTTCATCCGCAATGACTGCTCTTTTGGCCATTTTTGTTTTGGATGCACACATGGGATATTTCTTTAGATCCATCAGGTGCTGAGAATATTATCAACAGCCTCACACAGGGCTAAGACACTGATTCAGACACATCCCTTTCCAAAGCAATTAAGCAAAGAGCCACAGGTGATGCCCATTCATTTCCATTTGAAAACTGTTTTCTTCAGGTTTCACAAAGGGGTGTCCTGAGGCAAAGAACATCCTGACATTCAGGGAAACAGAACAACAGTTAAGGAAAAGGCCCAAAGTAGGATTTCTCCACTGAGACTTTACATTTCAAAGTGATATCTGAGTTTTCTGTGATGTTTGCCATTCCCTTCAGCTATCCATTACATGGCCATGTCACAGAGCTTGGAGGTGGTACATATCTTGGACACAAAACCATGAGCCTCTTCTGGAGAGTGGCCAGAATTCAGGAAGAAAATGGCAACTTAGGAAATTAGCAGGTGTTGCCCATTGATAAGGCAAGCCACAGTCCATTCATAAATTGTGCAGGATGAATGCTGGGAAGCTTTCTACTAGACAGGATACATCCATTGAATCATTCTCTTTTCTAAAGTCTAAAATCACGGACACATTGGGATACACAGACATAGAAACACTCACCTTGTGAAATGACTTATTAAAAACAGTTCACTCCAAACCAAACAAACCACCTTTCCTACATATTCTCAGAACATGAGACAAACCAAAAACCCACACCCACACCCACAAAGGCACCTCCTTCCCCAAAATGGGTCTGTGACTATCCGAAGTGTTCTCTGACTGGTGGACCACACTGTGTTCCCCTGAAATGGCCTGTCCTGTATCAGATTAGGTCTCCTTGGCCAACTCTGTGAAGTTGTCAGTAGCCAGAGGTGAGCTCCTACCTACTTGCTCAGGAAAGGACCCTCTTCAGAGCTCTCCTGGTATTTGGCCTTTCTCTCATCAGTAGGAATCAAGAAAGAATGACTCTGTCTTTGGAAAATCCAAACAATTGAGAACACTGGGACTGGGACTGGGACTGGCTCTGGGTTCCTGGCTTCCTAGATACCAAGTTCAGAGAGTTCCATCACCAAGGAATTGACTTTAGTCACTTCCTTTAGGAACTGAATGAGTTCACCGCCTTGGCAACCACTTTGACCTAACATTTTATTCCAAAAGTCCCATGAGATGGAGGCTGGCTCTGCTTCCTCTGACACTTTCACAAGTTTGAATGGTATGTCAACCATAGGCACCCAGGGGCAGCTCTCCACACAGGCCTGGTTTGGTCCATCTTCTCTACATTAAGAAAAGAGAGGCTGATTCAGACATATCCCTTCATCCTGACCAGGTTGTTTGCCATGTAAGATGACGTTTGCTCTCTCAGGTCTTTCACAGCTGCCTACAACTTATCCAGGCATCATTTCTGTATGGACATTCGAGGTTCTCAACTGGTGGAAGATCACCTACATTCCTGTATTGAAATACCAACTCCATCCCTGCTCTTCTAAAAAGTTAGATTGAGGGAACAGTGTATGATTAGGGTTAATAACAGGTTCAATTTTGGTTAGGAATCATTCTGAGGGTTGAATAATGGTATTGGGAACCTGCGATATTTACAAGAATATATAGGGGATATATAAGTATGAAAACAGAAATCTTGGTAAGATTTGAAGCCCAGAAGGGCATTGGGCACTTGATTTACGTTCTGAACAGATGTCTCAGATAAATCGATATACAATGGCATAGAACCATGTACCATGGATGATTGAATGTAGAAGAGAACATGCAGTCAAAAAGGAAGAGTCGGTAGGATCAGGAGATAGTCATTAGTTTTAGGAAGAAGAGTGAGTATAGGATTTGGAACAAAATTCTTTAGCAATAGGGTTTCGGTTAGAGAGTAAATGTAAATGTCAGCATATGTGAAGTGTCAGTCACGATGATGAACTGGGCAAAATATGTAGGAAAGCTGATATCAATAAAGACTTTAGGAAATCAGGCAAAGTATAAAGTGAGTCACAAGATTAGACATTTTTAACAGGGTTGAGTTTGAATATATAATCTTAGGAAGAAAAAAATATGTAGTCACCAGTAGAATTGAAATTTGAGAGCATTAGGAAACCTGGACATCGATGTTTTCAGTAATCCATGTTCACTTTCCATTTAGACTTTGGTACATCATAAGTGTCATCTTTGTGTTTAGTCTCCAGAATATTACTGTGATAAAATGTATATGTAGATCAGGTGACACGAGTATTTCTTCCACCATTTCTGGGAGCAACATTTTGAAGACGTATGAATTAGAATTGGGGGGAAAAAAAGAGGTGTATTCTGTTTCTATGAATATAGAGATAATGCATGAAGAGACCATATGGTGAATAAATAATATAACTGTTGCCACATTAAATAATGGATTGAATTGATATCTGAAAATATATAAGAATTCTTATATTGATATAAAATCATTCATTACAACCAGTTATACATCTAATGGTAATAATAGGTTTATGTTTTTTATGAAGAGTGTGTGAGTTTTGCTTCAAAAGTGATTATGGAAACCGAAAATAATGTGTTTGGAAAGAAGTCTCATAAAAAGTCCAGTCAAGAAACATGGAGAAATACATGTGTTCTGAAACAGGAAGTAATTGAAAGTGAAACCAATGCCTATTAATTTGCTAACAAGTGTGTGAAATATATATCCCATAATGTGAATAAACTGAAGAAATAGTAATGTACCAGTGATGAATATAAATGAACGTCAAAATACACATCATGTCCCATAGGAATCTACTTGCATTGATTTTAAGATGGGTAAGTTACTTTAGAAATATTAGGATTTGTGTGCACCATTCACTGAATTTAGTTTTCAGTACTAGGAAACAAATATGTATTTCAGGTGGATGAATATTTCTGAGAATAATCTTGTGAAAAGTTGATTAGAAATCCACATAGATGAACATGAATGAATTTAGGCAGTGCATAATAAGATGCAAATATTTCATATTTTGAAAATTTTGGAGAATATATATATATATATATATATATATATATATATATATATATATACATACACACACAAAACCCACATAGAGAAATTAAATAGTAGAAATATATATGACAATCAAAATTCATTGTGAAATATATATGCTCCACAGATTCAAAAATATTCATTTTACTGAACATAGATTTATATATAATGTTGTTCAACCAGGAAGCTCACCCATAAGTTGAATTTTCAGTTCCAACAGTGTTTATGAGGAGTGATCTATTCTCACAATTTGTATCTTCCAAGTCAGATACCTCACAAAAATGTACATGTGATACCAGTTAGGATTCTATATGTGCTTATAAAAATACATGTGCTGAATAGGCTACAGAGAAAGGGAGACAGGAATTCACATATTTGTTAACTTTAAAATCACATGGAGAACTATTTCAACAAAAAGTTGACTACATTTATAACTCCTGACCTATATAATGCAAAAAGCAGGTCCAAAAATACACCAGGCCTCCTCTGAACTGCTTGTATTTCTATTCTGTTTGGGTTATTTTTCTCCATCATATTAGGATTAGTAGTGAGAGTCTAGTAGGGTATAGGTTAGTGTCAGGGATTCAGTATTTCGAATGAAAATTTGGAAAATGAATCCAAAGTGTATGCAAATATGTGCTACACAAAAATCTTCCCACTTTCATCCAGAACAATGCCTTGACAATACCTTCGCCCCAAGTAAGACACAATTAGAGGAAAAGAGTTAGAAAATCTGTGAATACATAAGTGGAATGCAAAATTCTCATGAGTTTACAACCTTGGAGGTGGTAGAGGAGTTTCCAAAAGTAAGGGATAGTGTAAACACTCCACAAACGTGGAGCTCTGCTGGCCTAAAGACTTCTTGAGAAACTGCTTCTGTGGTTGGGCACTTGAAATATATTTTGTTGTACGGAGCTTTAGCTTCCTTTCTAGTGAGTCCATCAAAGATGGGTCTGCATCTATGTGTCACCTAGAGGACATGGTTTATGATTTTCCAATGAATATGAGACAAGAGTGCTGAATTCTCTCTTTGGAGTTCAATTGTGGCAACAGGGGGCTAAGTGGTCTTCACTCTGTGGACTGTGAAGCCATTTGGAATTCCTCCAATGTTTGTGGTGTTTATTGCTGCTGCACTGGATGTTTGGTATGTGCTTCACGAAATACAAGGAATCAACAAGGACACAGTGCTGTAGGGAGGTCTGTCATGTGTGGTGAGACAGAGTCTGCAGAAGAAAGCACCCACCAGGCTTCAATCTCACATAGCTTGCCCCCTTGAGCATAGCAACCGGATTCTGAATATTGCCCTGAAACCTCTGCATATAACAAGATGCCTTTACATATAAGGGTCTGCTGGCTGCACCATGTCAGTCACAAGCCATTTGGAATCCAATGGCAGATCCCCATGGCCCCACCAGAGATGTTTTATCACACACCTGCACACCACTGCTCTAGGCCCACTAGTCAGCAGGCTCCAACTTTCTGGCATCTCTGTTCTACACCATATCATGAAACCCAGTCTATCAAGGCACTGTCTGGTACACTCATGATCAGCAACAGGACATCCAAATGTTCTCCAGTGCCACCTGTTCATGGGAATTTCAAAAATTTCATGGTATTTATCTAGCCATTTTTCAAGGATGTAGTTGGAGGCACTGTGGGTTTCAATTCATTCTGGAACCATTAAATGTGAGAAAGTTCATTTCAAAGAAAGCTCTGGAGAGGTATCACAGGCAAGGCTTCCCAATGAGTGGCCAAAATGTCACATGAAGGCAGGGGCTTTGAGGTCTACAAGGTGAGGTCCATGTGTGTTTTGCCTCTCAAGTACAGATGCCAAGTTTTTCAGAATTAAATCATGTGATATCCTGGCTGATATTCCCAGTGCTCTGTGGAAAGCCACTCTGGCCCTAGAAAAGTTTGCAAGGGCAACTCTTATGTGTGGCCTCCTAAGATCAAACACAATTCATGGCAATACTTCTCTGAGTTCAGTTCCAGAGTTCAGTCTCTAAGAGGAATCACACCAGAGTTCAAGACCAGGTGGACCAAATCATCACTTCTAACTGCCACACAAATGACCACAATTAAAACCAAAACACTCCCACGTATCCCTCATCTTCGTCCATATAGGCACTCATCATAAACTCTGGCTGGTGTTTTCCATGAGTTGTGCATCTCAGGAAAGTGTCGAAAATAAGCTCCCTTGCCACTCATTTGCCTAAAGTCAGGGTGGCCTTGACACCCTTCGTGTGAACCAGGAGTGATCAAATTGGCCTGCCATTAATACTGATCTGCTTCTCCAATTTGAGGCCTACTGACGGTCAGGTATAGATTCTTCATGTAATTTGGAGTCATGAGAAAACCCAAGCACTTCTGCTGGGCTTTTAAGAACTCATTTGACCCAAAGGATCCCTATTCTCATTTGATGGAATTCAGGAACCTAACAGAGGAAGGCAAGAGACTTCACCCACAATGACTGCACTTTTTGCCATTTTGGTTTTGGATGCATACATGGGATCTTTATTTAGATCAATCAGGTGCTGAGAATCTAAGCCACAGCCTCACAAAGGGCCAAGAGGCTGATTCAGACACATCTCTTTCCAAAGCAATTAAGCAAAGAGCCACAGGTGATGCTAATTCATTTCCATTTAAAAACATTTTTATTCAGACTTTAGAAAGGGGTGGCCTGAGGCAAAGACCTTCCTGACATTCAGGGCAACAGAACAATAGGTAAGCAAATGGCCCAAAGCAGGGTTTCTCCACTGAGACTTTCCTGGTCACACTGATATCTAAGTTTTCTGAGATGCTCGCTATTCTCTTCAGCTATCCAGTACATGGCCATGTGACAGATTATTTAGGTGGTACATATCTTGAACAAAATACCATGAGCCTATTCTTTAGTGGGGCCAGAATTCAGGAAGAAAACAGAAACTTAGGAGGATAGCAGGTGTTGCACATCAATAAGCCTGCCACACTCTTTTCATAAATTAGGCAGGATGAATGCTGGAAAGCTGCCTACTAGACAGGAAACATCCATTGATGCATTCTCTTTTTTAATGTCTACATCCACAGACACAGTGTGATACACAGACATAGAAACACTCACCTTGTCAAACGACATTCTAGAAACAATCCAGTCCAAACCAAACAAACCGATTTTTCTACCTGTTCTCAGAACATGAGACAAAACCACAAACTCACACGCACACCCACAAAGGCACCTCATTCCCCCAAGTAGGTCTGTGACTATATGGAATGTCCTCTGACGGCGGGCCATACTATCTTTCTCTGAAATTGCCTGTCCTGTCTCAGATCTGGTCCTTTGGCCAACTCTCTGAGGTTGTCAGAAGCCAGTGGTGAGCGACTACCTGCTTTTTAAGCACAGGACCATCTTCAGAGCTTTCCGGGCATTTGCCCATCCTCAAATCAGTAGATACCAAGAATGACTGACCCTGTCCTTGGTAAATCCAAACAAGTGAGCCCACTGGGAGTGGGACTGGGAATGGCTCAGGGTGCCTGCTTCCTGGATCCCAAGTTCAGAGAGTTCCATCACCAAGAAAGTTAGGTAGGTCAATTCCTTCAGGAACTGAATGAGGTCACTGCATTGACAAACACTTTGTCCTAACAGTTGCTTCCAAGAGTCCCATGAGATAGAGGCTTCCCCTAGTTCCTGTGACACTTTCACAAGTTAGAATTGCATATCAACCATAGGCACCCGGGAATAGCTCTCCACACATGTCTCATTTGGTCCATCTTCTCTACATTAAGAATAGAGAGGCAGATTCAGACACATCCCTTCATCCTGACCAGGGTTTTTGCCATGGAAGATGATTTTGCTCTCTTAGGTCCTTCATAGCTGCCTACATCTTATCCAGGGATAATTTTTGCATGAACCTTTGAGGTTCTCAGCAGGTGGAAGATCCCCTATATTCCTGTATTGTAAGACCAACTCTGTCCCTGCTCTTTTATAAAGTTATATCGAGGGAACAGTGTATGATTAGGGTTAATAACAAGTTTGATTTGGGTTAGGTATCATTCTGCGAGATGAATAATGGTATTGGGAACCTACGATATTTACAACAATATACAGGTGAAATAAGTTTGAAAACAGAAATCTAGGTAAGATTTGAAGCCCATTAAGGCATTACGCCCTTGAGTTGGTTACATAGATTTGAATTATATTCTGCACAGACATCTCAGATAAATCGAGATACAATGGCATAGAACCTTGTACTTTGGATGATTGAATGTCGAAGAGAACATCCAGTCAAAAAGGGATAGTCGGTATGATTAGGAAGATAGTTGGTAGGTTTAGAAAGAAGAGTGAGTATAGAAGTGGGACCGAAAGTTCTTTAGAATTAGAGTTTTGGGTAGATGGTGAATGTAAATGTCAGCATATGTGAAGAGTCAGTCAAAATAATGAACTGGAATAAAACGTAGATAAGAATATATCAATAGAGACATATGTAAATCAGGCAAAGTATAAAGTGAGTGATAGGATTAGAAATTTTGAACAGGATTGAGGTTGAATATATAGTCTTAGGAAGAAACAAATATGTAGTCACCAATAGGATTGACATTTGAGAGCATTAGGCAACCTGGACATGGATGTTTTTAGTAATCCATGCTCACTCTCCATTTAGGCCTTGGTAAAATCATAAGTGTGACCCCTGCTTTTTGTGTCCAGAATATTACTGTGAAAAAATGCATATGTAGATCAGGTGACATGAGTATTTCTACCACCAATTCTGGGAGCAACATTTTGAAGATGAATAAATTAGTATTGCGGTTACAAATAGATGTACCCTGTGTCTATGAAAATAGAGATAATGCATGGATAGACCATACTGTGAATTAATAATATAACTGGTTCCAACTTTAAATAATGGATTGATTTGATATCTGAAAATATACAGGAAATCTTATATTGATATACAATCATTCATTCCAACCAATTATTCATCTAATGGTAATATTAGGGTTATGGTTTATCATGAAGAGTGTGTGAGTTTTGTTTCAAAATGATTATGGAATTCGAAAATAATGTGTTTGAAAAGAAGTCTCATGAAAAGACCAGTCAAGAAACCTGGAGAAATACATGTGTTGTGAAGCAGGAAATGATTTGAAGTGAATCAAATGCCTACAAATTTGTGAACCTCTGTATGAAATATGTATTTTATGATGTTCATAAACTGAAGAAGTAGCAATTTACTAGTGTTGAATAAAATGAACTCCAAAATACACATCATGTCCCATTGGAATCTACTTGCATTGAATTAAACTGCATCAGTTACTGTAGAAATATTAGGATTGTATGCACCATTCATTGAAGTTAGTTTTCAGTACTAGGAAACAAATATGTATTTCAGGTGGATGAATATTTCTCATAATGATCTTGTGAAAAGTTGATTATAAATCCACATACATGAACATGAATGAATTTAGGTAGTGTATATAAGACACACATATTTCATATTTTGAAAAATTTAGAGAGTGTGTGTATATAGATAGATAGATAGATAGATAGATAGATAGATAGATAAATAGATAGATATACACACACACAAAACAAACAGAGAGGCAATTAAAAGTAGCAATATATATGCCAATTGAAATTCATCATGAAACATATATCAACCAGATTAAAAAATATTTATTTTACTGAACATGGATTTATGTATAATGTTGTTCTACTAAGAGGCTCACCCATCATTTGAATTTTCAGTTCCAACAGCGTTTAGGAGGAGTGATCTCTTCTCACAATTTGTATCTGCCATATCAGCACACCTCAAAAGAAAATATGTGTGATACCAGGTAGGATTCTATATGTGCATATAAAAATACATGTGCTTAATAGGCTACAGAGAAAGAGAGACAGGTATTCACATATTTGTTAACTTTAAAAACACATGGAGATCTATTTCAATTAAAAATTAACTAGATTTATTACACCTACCCTATATCATGCAAAAGGCAAGTCCAACTATACACCATACCTCCTCTGAACTGCTTGTATTTCTATTCTGTTTGGGTTATTTTTCTCCATCATATTAGGATTAGTAGTCATTGTCTAGTAGGGTATGGTTTAGTGTCAGGTGTCTCGGCCGGCAGGACACATCAAAGTGTGCATCAAACCTCGTTGGGGAGGAATGAAGGGACAAGAGAAATGAGAGATGACAGCAAAACAGTAGTTCTGATCATGCTGCAAACTTTTACAGTTTTCACAGGGTATTTATATGCTGCAGATAGGAAATCTCTCTTATGATCAGCTGCTGGATGTCTTCACAGGGTGAGATAACCTCAGGATATTTCAGAAAGACAGATGGCCGCAGGATGTCTCAGGGAGATAGATGGCTGTCGGATGTCTCCTAGGCAGGATGTCTCCCAGAGGGCTGTTTCTTTTAAGTGTCAGGCTATTCTTTGAGGAGAACTTCCTTCTAGCCCCTCACCTTCCCCCCTTTCTTATATAAAATATTTGACCATACCTTACCGGCCAATGTTTTAGGGGGTGATAGAGGCTTTGTTTCTCAATGAGGCCTTAGAATATCTCCTGATCTGAGAGAGCATGTCTACTAGAAGATTTCTTGGTGGCCATGGCATGTTTTCGAGGAGACGGCTTTGAGGGGGATGCATGCCAACCGCCATGCACCAAAGCGTGTCACTCAGAGGTCTTGTGTTTGGGTATCCGTGGATCCATCCTCCCACAGTCTTTCCTGCACCCTCCATTATTATGGCCTAAGGTCCTCACTTCATGGGTGCATCCTCCCCCAAGTGAAGGGGCACTTTGAGGATGAACCCTTATGGCAATGGCAGAAGATTGTTAGTCAGAGCTATTTCTTATAGTTTTATTTAAGAAAGAGAGATCTGTGGGGATGTAAACTTAAGAAATAAGCCTGTGAGAAGGGTAGAACATCCTTTTAAATGTTAGCAGCAAGGTCTTCCATCTCCAGACGATGATAGCGCACCTGTATGGGCTTAGAGGCCAAAATATTAATCTGTTCTTTAATAAATTGTACCAGCCTGTTTATAATGCAGGGTCCTATAGACACTATTTAAAGTAAACCCAACAAAGGGCCTATTAGGGGAAGAACGTAGGGTAGAAATCCACTAAGCCCAGTCCAGAGTGGATTTTCAAATAGTTCCCTTCGTCTCTCTTTTACATCTTCTTGAACCTGCTTAATTTTAGTGCATACTATGCCTGATTAATTGGCATAAATGCAGCATCGTTCCCCTAAGGCCAAGCGAATACTTCCCTGGTTAGCTGTCAGCAAATCTAAGCCTCGTGTGTTTTGAAGGAACACTTCTGCTAGGGAGTCTATTTGGTCCTTCAAATCTTTAATGGTTCCTGATAGAGTTTGTACATCATTTATAAAGTTGTTGAGACAGGCGACGGTAAGAGTGGATAGCCATGCCTAAACCAGTGTACCTGTGCCCACAGCAGCTGTTATTCCAAGGCTCGCAATGAGTGGTAAGGCATGTATTGCCCACCTGTGTCTTATGACTAAGATGTCTAGGCTAGGAATGGGTAGACGTTCGTCTCATGGGACAATAGTTATATCAGGGAGGAATAAGGTAAGAACACAGCCACTGATCCAATTCACTGGAAGCCTGGGGAAGGCCGAGTTTTCTCCACACATAAAAACTGTGCCATTGGGTAACAAAGAGATGGGTTGGGTGAGAAATAATTTTGTACTTTTGAGCAATTTCCAAAGGAAGTAACTCCAACATCAATATCATAGGTATTATTCTGCATCGTGCCTAAAAGACATAATGTAAATGTGCCTATAGGCTGTAATTATAAAAAAATCCGGGTTGGCATGTATTATCATTGTCTATGATAGAATTAATAGGAACTGCCATAGGCATGATTGTCCCTGTTGTCATGCAGAGCCAGCAATCACCAGCAATGGTGGGGTTGGAATTATTAAGCAAGGAGAAGGTAGTTTCCAAAATTTCTAATGTATTGGTATCTAAACCTCGGAGCTGGGATTTAGGCTACATTAAGGGATGATATGTGAGCTCAGGAATTTGGGGTTTCAAAAGTTTGATTATCTGAGGATGCTTGACAGCATCAGTGGGTCCTCCACGATAAGAGACCCCTGTAGGGGCCTTAATGGGCCAGCAGGAGGGTTTACCAACACTGCCTTGCCACCCAGGTGACTGTAGCTTGGTGTATTTGCCATCTCCTCCCCGGTCAAAGAGAAAGGGGGTATAATGAATAGTGGTCCCCCCTTCTGCATGAGGTTTAGTTAGGGAGGCTTCAAAAAATTTTTCTCCTTGCTTGTTAACACAAATTAAGAGTGACACATAACAAGAGCCATACATCGCCTGTGTATTCGTACAGGTTGCAGAACAATTTTGGAGAGCTTTACTTGTACTAGGGGGAATAATCTTTGGCTTGTTAACACATACACATTTAGGCTGATGAACTACTCTGAGTTTATGGTCAACCTCGGCCAGGAGGTAAACCACTTTAGTCACGCAGTCAGCAATCTGGGTCCAACTAGTGCGAGCCTGAGTTCAAGATCCTCACTTGCACTCACAGGGGGGCCCAAAGAGGTACTCCATGATGTTGGAAGGTGGAGGGCCAAGGCCTCCGTGTACAACCCTGTTCAGCAGAAGTGCCTTAAGCAGAATCCAAACACAGATTGTTGGCTGCATCTGAAAAAGAGGAAAATTTGTCCTCAGGGGGAGCACCTTCGTCCCTAGGTTGAGGTAAGTCATTAACCTGTTTAACCAGGTGTTCTGGTAACCATCTTGGGGCTGCTTGCTCTTGGTCCAAAACACAAGCTGAGCCTCGTCCCCAGATGAAAAGAGGTTCTGGGCCTTTCCATTTATTTGTAAGGGGATTGCGCCACATAACAGGTGGGCGAACAGAATTGGACGAGGGATGCCAATGTCTGTCTGTGGCTGAATGGCCTTCACTGTCGAGAGTAAGAAAAATAAGGGCAAATAATTCATGGTTAAGGCGATGCCTGGGAGTGGTAAATATAAAGGCGATAGCCTTAAAGAGGGTTAGCAAGTCTTTAAGGTAAGGTGGGCACGTTCCACAATGCCTCGGCCCTGAGGTTTGTATGGAATTCCAGTAGTATGACAAATTTACAAGGTAGCACAAAATTGTTTAAACTTGGCACTGGTATATGCAGAACAATTATCTGTTTTAATATGTATTGGTTTACCCATTACGGAAAAGGTTGAAACAAGATGAGAAAGGACATCTTTGGGACCCTCTCCAGAATGTGGTCATGCAAAAATAAAGCCACTGAAGGTATCTATAGAAACGTGTATATATTTGGTTTTTCCAAATTCAGGAAAATGAGTAACATCCATTTGCCAAAACTGATTGAGCAGTAATCCTCTGGGGTTAACTCCCAACTGTTGAATGGGGAGGGAGACAGCGCAACCAGGGCATGTTTTTACTATCTCTCGTGCCTGTTGCCTGGTAATTTTACAAAGTAATCGAAGGCTCTGGGAATTTAGATGGTGAAAATTGTGTAACTCCGTGGCCTTTTGAATGGAGCCAACAAAAATTGGAAAGATGGAACGAGTTGCTGCATCAGCTTGGGGATTACCTTGTGTTAGAGGGCCGGGAAGATCAGAGTGTGCCCTGATTTGTCCTAAGAAAAATGGGTGTTGTCTGGCCTGAATTAGTTGCTGAAGCTGGTGAAACAGAAAGGCCACATTGGAAGAAGCCTTAATAGTGAGTGAAATCTCCAGCAGGAGCACAGAATGAGCAATGCAGGCACTTTCTGCATAAATATTAACAGAATTATCAAAAAATGTTATAAAAACTTGTGTTATGGCAAACAATCCAAAAACTGTGCTGACTGATAGACACTATCAAAGGTGGTAGGCTGGTTATTGATAACAAAGACCGCATGGCCATTATTGGAACCATCTGTAAAGACAGTAAGGGCTTGAGGAATGGGAGCCTTTTGAGTAATTTTGGGAAAAATAAATGGATGTAACTGGACAAAATGTAAAAGGGGGTCATTGGGGAGGTGGTTATCAATTGTTCCCAAAAGCCTGATAGGGCAATACCTGATTCATCCACTGTCTGTAGTAAACATTGGGTTTGGTCCTTAGTATATGTAATTAAAATATTATCAGGGTCTTTGCCAAAATGTTGTCGAGAAAGCAAATGACCTTTAATAATAGTAGAAGCTACCTGAGCAAGATAAACAGTAATATCCTTGGAGGATGTGGTGGGTAAATGGACCCAAAGCAAGGGGCGGCCTTTAATTTTAAAATGTGTATTTTGCTGCCGAAATACTCCTGTGGGTGTATGAGGAGTGTGTAAAATAACCAGAACCAGAGGAAGGTTGTAAGAAATTTGTGTAACAAACTGTTGGGCAATGGCTTCTGTGACTTGGTTTAATGCCTCTCATGCCTCGGGAGTAAGCTTTTGAGAGGAGGAGGGGTGGGAATCACCTCTCAAAATATCATTAAGGGGCAAAAGTACACAAGTGGGCAATTTTAAATATGTTCTTATCCATTGAATATCCCCAGGTAATTTTTGAAAATTATTAAGGGTGTGAAGATGGTCCACACGTAGTTGTATTTTAAGAATTTGGATCTGATTATCTTGAAGTTTAAGGCCCAAATAGGTATCAGAGTCCTGTGTTTGAAACTTATCAGGAGCTATCTGTAGTCCTAAGGTAGCGAGGGATTTGTAAAGGTCCAAGTAACAATTATTAAGGTCATGGGTGTTAGGTGCAGCAATTAACAAATCATCCTTTTAATGTAAAATATAAATTTGTGGCCATCGCTCTCTCACAGGGTCTATTGCTTGAGCAACGTAATTTTGGCAAAGACTAGGGCTGTTGGCCATACCGTGGGGAAGAACCTTTCATTGAAATCTCTGCATAGGGCCCTGAAAATTAATGCGAGGGAGACTAAAGGCAAAATAGGGTCTATCCTCAGGATCTAAAGGAATGGTAATACAGCAATCTTTTAAGTCAATAACCATTTTACAATTGTTTTTGGGAATTGCCACTGGTGTGAGAATACCTGACTGTAGTGCTCCCATCGGGAGCATAACTTTATTAATGGCACACAAATCTTGTAAAAGGCGCCACTTGCCTGATTTTTTATTGATAACAAAAATTGGAGTATTAGATGGTGAGGTTGAGGGCTCTACATGGCCGGCTGCCAGCTGTTCCTACACTAACATGGAGGCAGCCTCCAATTTTTTCTTAGGTAAGGGGCCACTGATCCACCCACACAGGAGTTTGAGTCTTCCAAATAATTTTATCTGCATGAGGTACAGGAGGGTCAGGGACCAACACTAAAAATCCGAATACCCAAGGCCATATGTATTTGTGTTTTGTATGGGTTGTAGAGGCTCAACCAGTTTTCGTCTCAGTCTCCCCAGGCCTGTACCAGGGACAAAATTCATACTAAGCATTTGATGAGTCACCATGGAATTGGGACTGGGAAGAATAACTTCCATTTGACTCAAAATATCTCGGCCCCATTGGTTAATAGGTTAGGTCAGGAACATCGAAAAAAGTGACAGTTGACTTATTACCCTCTTTATCAGTCCAGCTAATAGACCTAGAGCTGACTGGAGGATTTTTTGATTGTCCTATCTCTTTAAGGTCACTCAAGGGTGGGGTGAGGGGCCAACCAGATGGCCAGTATTTTTTAGACATAATTGTGGCATCAGCTCCAATATCTAGAATTCCTTGGAATTCCTTTCCTTCAATAAGTAAGGTAAGGGGGTGTATTGTGAGAAATTGGCTGAACCCAATACACATCAGAGGAGCCCAAGGAGGCAGTCCCCAGCGGTAGGTTTGGGTGGTGGAAGTGCCTCCTGAATCCAAGGAAAGGAGTATTAATTGTGCAAGTCTTGTTCCTGCGGGGATGGCCACAACTCCATTAATAGCTGTGGCCAGTATTTTTATTTCTCCAGTGAAATCATTATCAATAATGCCAGGGAAGACCTGAACACCTTATAAGGTAGTAGAGGCTCTTCCAAGAATAAGGGAAGACGTATGAGATGGAGGGGGACCCCTAATTCTAGTGGGTATTAACTGGGTCCCTTGCAATGTGTCTAATATTTTCTCAGTGGTGGCACAGAGGTCCAATCCTGCGCCGCCTGGTGTGGCTCGTTGGAAGGAGCAATTGTGGAGAAGGATTTTGAAGTAGGTTGGTAGTTTGGGAGGGAACAAACCTTATTGCCCCTGGGTTTGTCTTGGGAAAGTCGGGGCCAGGGGTTGGCCCTGCAGTGATTTTCCAAGAAGCAGGAAGAAATAGGCTGTCCGAGGGCATTTGTTTTAGATCTCCACTCACTGGCCCAGTGATGACCTTTGCCACATCTAGGGCAAAGAGTAGCTGGGGGCGGTTTAGCCCCAGTTTGAGGAGACACTATTCCTAGGCTTTGTTTGCCTGTCAGACACTAGTGTGTAAAATGGCCAGGTTGTTTTCAAGTAAAGCAAGTAGGTGAGCCAGGATTGTGAAAGGCCTTGGTAAAGGTGGCACCAAAGGCGAGACCCATGGCATGGGCTGCACCCACCCCTGCACAGAGTCTAATAAAGTCAGAAAGTTTCCTTTTATCCTTATGTGGTCGAAGAACACCCTGACATGCTGGCTTGGCGTTTTCAAAGGCAAGATGTTTTACAAAGGTGCTTTCGCTTTCGCTTGGTCCAAGCAAGCATTCTGCGGCTAGGTTAAGCCGGGAAACAAAGTCGCTATAAGGCTCGTGAGGCCCTTGTCGTATTTTTGCCAAGGAAGTGGTAGCTGAGGCCTTTTGTCGGACGCGTCTCCAAGCATGTAAGCCAGCCGTCTGAATCTGCGCCAAAAGTCCAGCAGGGAAACATGCCTGTTTATTTTTAGTGTCAAAAGGCGCGTTGACCACTAACTTAACAGAAGTCCAGGATTTAGAGGAGGCCTTTGTTAAGTTTTTTTGAGCAGTTTCCCAACAGTTCTCTTTGAAATTGCGTTCCATAACAGAAAGTCTCCAGCACTGAGGTATCTCGGGTTTGAAATTTCCAATCATTGGTAGTAAGCCATTGTGCACTGTGGATTTCTAATAAAGCCACTCTGTAGGGCGCAGTGAGGCCAGAGTGAGCACAAGCCTTTTTAAGTTTTTCATGAAAATGCAGGTTTAATTTTTTGTACACACTCTGGGTTCCTTCCTGCCTGGGGGTTAACTCCTCATCCTCTGAGTCCTGATCTCCTTGATCCATTTCCCCCGCTTTCTCCTCTTGATCATCATGTAAGTCTTTGACCTCAGACTGGGCAGGCATATTTATCTGACTGCGGGTTACTGGGAATGTGAGAACAGGCTGATGGAGCAGGTTAGCCTTTTTATTAGACCGCCGATGGGCAGCTTGCCTTGACTCTATGTCTAAGGCTAATGAGCAGAGCTCAGAGTCAAGGGATGTTAATTCTTTTAAAAGTTGGATCTGTTCCCGTCTATGCTGGAGAGACTGTCGCAAGGGAGCCAGGTTAGGCGAGGGAAGTGGAGAAAAAATACCTGGGGGGCGATGTTGGCCCCTGAAGGGCCGGAGCACAAAAGGCATGAGGGATATAGGAGGGAGGTGGATGGGTAAGTTTTATAGGCTCTGGAAGGGACCTGAGAGGTGGTCGGTCTTCTGAATGGTAGTGAGCTTCTTTCTTCTCCAAGGTAGCCTCCTCCCCAGGGGTCAATGTGTCTCTGGGATTTAAAACTGGATAAAGGTAGTTGGTAACCATTGGAGCCTTATTCATTAGGGTGGTATTTTGAGGTGGACCAGGAAGGTTCCCAGGGTCCTGGGGAGACTGAGAAGGGTCTATATCTGTACTAACTGATGGGCATGCAGAGGGGGGATGAGAGGTCATTTGCATAGTCTCTTCCCCAATCCTGACAAATTTTAAGGTACCATTGTCAAAGGGTGAACTTTTAAGAATTTCATTAATTAAGTTCCAGTAAGAAAAGGTGGGAACAGGCACCTTTTCTGTGCCAAAGTATTCATAATAATCTTTTAAACAGTCTCCTACTCTAAGTCATGGTTTACCATCAATGGTTCCTTCAAGGGAAAACCATGGACACAATTCCCCTATGTATGAACAGAAAAATTTTAAGTCCTTTTTCTTAACACGTGCCCCCCATGTCTTGAAGGACTCCTTCAGGGCTGACAAAAACAAATCATGTGACGAAACTGCTTGTCCCATGGTGGGTCACTCACTGTGCATCATCCACACACTCCTACTGGATAAGTCTCTCGGTGGTGTCTGCTGAGGCAATCGCGAGCTCCGCTTGACCAAGTCTTCCAGGAGGATGGGGTTCCCCCTCAGTCAAAGGCTTGAGACCCAGTCGGTGGGCGCCAGATGTTCTGGCCGGCAGGACACATCAACGTGGGCAGCGAACATAGATGGGGAGGAATGAAGGGACAAAAGACACTAGAGATAACAGCATGACTGTAGTTCTGATCAAGCTGCAAACTTTTATTGTTCACACAGGGGATTTATATGCTGGAGATGGGAAAGCTCTCTTATCAGTAGTTCCTGGATGTCTTCACAAAGTGAGATAACCTCAGGATGTTTCAGGAAGACAGATGGCCGCAGGAAGTCTTCGAGATACTGATGGCTACAGGATGTCTCCCAGGCAGGATGTCTGCCAGGGGGCTGTTTCTTGTAAGTGTCAGGATATTCTATGAAGGAGAATTCCTTCTACCTATGAAAGACAGGGATTCAGTATTTCGAAAGGAAAATTGGAAAATGAATCCAATGTGTATGCAAATATGTGCTACACAAAAGTCTTCCCACTCTCATTCAGAACAATGCCTTGACATTACCTTCACCCCATGTAAGACATAATTAGAGGAGAAGAGTTACAAAATCTGTGAATACATATCTGGAATAGAAAATGCTCAATAGTTCACAAACTTGGAGGTGGGAGAGGAGTTTCCAAAAGTAAGAGACAGGGTAAAAACTCCACAAACATGGAGCTCTGCTGGCCTAAAGACTTCTTGAGTAACTGCCTCTGAGGTTGGGCACTTGAAATATATGTTGTTGTCAGAAGATTTAGCTATCTCTGTAGTGAGACCATCAATGCTGGGTCTGCATCTATGTGACCTGAAGGACATGGTTTCTTATTTTCCAATGAACATGGGGCAGCAGTGCTTAATTCTCTATTTGTAGGTAAACTGTTGCCACTGAGCGCTAAGTGTCTCCCAGAGTAGACTGTGAAGCCAACTGGTCATCCTCCACTTTTTGTGGTGTTTCTTGCAGCTGCACTGGGAGTTTAGTATATGCTTCATGAAATACAAGGAGTTCAACTGGGTCACAGTGCTGGAGGGAGTTCTGTCACGTGTGGTGCGTAAGGGTCTGGAGGAGAATGCAACAACCAGGCTTCTATTCCACATAGATTGCCCTCTTGACCATAGGAATCTGATTCTGAGCATTGCCCTGAAACCTCTAGATATAACAAGATGCCTTTACATACAAGGGTCTGGGGGCTGTACCATGTCAGTCACAAACCATTTGGAAGCCAATTCCCGATCCACATGATCCCACCAAAGCTGTTTTAACACACACCTGCACACCACTGCTCTAGGCCCACTACTCAGCAGGCTCCAAATTACTGGCATCTCTGTTCTACACCATTTTCATAAAAACCAGTCAATCAAGGCACTGTCTGGTACACTCATGATCATCAATAGGACATCCAAAGGTTCTCCAGTGCCACCTGTTTATGGGAATTTCAAAAATTTCATGGTACTCATCTAGCTATTTTTCAAGGATGAAGTTGGAGGCACTCTGGGTTTCAATTCATTCAGGAACCATTAAATGGAGAGGAAGCTCATTGCAATGAAAGCTCTGGAGTACTCTAACAGGCAAGGTTTCCCAAAGACAGGCGAGAAGGTCACATGAAGCCAGGCCCATTGAGGTCTACAATATGAACTCCATGTGTGTTTTGACTTGCAACTATGGCTGCCAAGTCTTTCACAATAAAACCATGAGATATCCTTCCTGAGATTCCCATTGCTGTGTGCAAAGCCACCCAGGGCTTAGATCTCAGTTTCCAAGAGCGACTCTCATGTGTGCCCTCCTAAAATCCCAACACAATTCATGGCAATACTTCTTTGAGTTAAGTTCCACAACTCAGTCTCTAAAAGGAATCACACCAGTGTTCAAGCACAGGTGGACCCAGTCATCTCTTCCAACGGCCACACAAAGGACCACAATTAAAACCAAAACACTCCCACATGGCCCTCATCTTCTTCCATATAGACACTAATCATACCTTCTGGCTGTAGGTTTCCATGAGGGGTGGAGCCAAAGACAGTGTCCAAAATAAGCTCCCTTGCCCCCGTTTTCCTGAAGTCAGTGTGGCCAGGGCACCCTTCCTGTGAACCAGGAGTGATCAAAGAGGCCTGCCGTTAATACTGCTCTGATTCTCCATTTTGAAGCCTACTGACTCTGGGGTAAAGATTCTTTATGTTAATTGGAGTATTGAGAAAACCAAAGCACCTATGGGCTAGCCTCTGCAGGGCTTTGAAGAACACCTTTGTCCCAAAGCATCCATAATCTCAATGATGAAGGTCAGGAACCATACAGAGGTAGGAGAGAGACTTCATCCACAATGACTGCTCTTTTGGCTCTTTTGGTTTTGGATGCACACATGGGATTTTTCTATAGATTCATCAGGTGGTGAGAATCTAAGCCACAGCCTCACACAGGGGCAAGAGGCTGATTAAGACACATCTCTTTCCAAAGCAATTAAGCAAAAAGGCACAGGTGATGCCTATTCATTTCCACTTGAAAACTGTTTTCTTCAGGCTTTACAAAGTGGTGGCCTGAGGAGAAGACCTTCCTGACATTCACGGTGTGGTGAGCCGCTTCTGCAGATTATGGTCACCATTGCAGGATGGCGCTGGCTCCACTGTGGTCTGTGACAAACGACTCCTTGTTTGGGAGAGTTGGTGCATGGTTTTTCAGCACCCTATGAGAAAGTTCCACGTGGAAGCTTCGCATTGGGGCTTGGGATGCTTTATTAAGGCTGGGAGGGGCATCCGACAAGGAATTAGAAGAAATATCAAGGGCCTGAATAAACTGCTGAAAGAAGATTCCTGAGTTGCGTCTTCCTTGCGGGCAAGGGGTCGCGACAAGTGGTGCCGAGACCCGGGAACCATAACTTTCAGTAGTCAGGGTTGGTGCACCAGTTAGTCCCAGGTAAGTGGGACCCGTGATCAAAGCAGGGGTTAGTCCCAGGTAAGCAGGACCCGCGATCAAAGCGGGGTAGCTCCTCTGTAAAGCCAGAGAGAGCGGTACATTTTATTGCAGCTGCACTGTGTACTTTCGCTTTTACTTTCACTTTTGTTTTTTGTGCGTCTTTTGTTGTGTCATGGGTGCCGCATCTTCAAGTCCGCTTCTCCTGGCCCTAGATGGCCTGTTACGTTCCAAGGGCCTAGAAGTGAAACGTAGTACTTTACAGAGATTTTTACCGAAGACAGATATTGCTGCACCGTGGTTTGCGTTTTCGGGCAGCCTTACTATACCTAGATGGGATAAATTAGGCACAGATCTTGACTTTGTTTCTGAGCAGGGCATATTAGAGGGTGGGGTGATACCCCTTTAGAAGATGATCCGTAGTTGCCTCGCAGATGGCAGATGTCAGGAAGCACTTACTAAAGGACAGGAAGTTTTAGAGCAATTACATGAGGAAAGATCAGAGACGGCACGAAGTGAGGTAATTCAGGAGGATGGGAGTGTGCGGAGCGAGACACAGGGGAGGAGGCGATTGTCTCCAGCACGAAGTGAGGTATTTCAGGAGGATGGGAGTGTGCGGAGCGAGATACAGGGGAGGAAATGATTGTATCCAGATCTCAGTACACTGCGCACACTCCCATGCAAAAGTGGGTCAGAGGAGAAGGAGGATGAGGAGGAAGAGCTCGGGAGACTATCTCGTCAGCTAGGGAGTCTAACTATAGGAGAAGGGAACAAAAATAAACAGGAGCTCAAGGAAAATGATCCTCCGGATCCGCCGCCGTACGGTGGGGGTGTTTCGAGGAGAGCTTTCCATGCCCAAACATGGAGGGCTGTTAACGCTGAGATGGGTCTTGCTTATCCAGTTTTCCAGGATGACAATAGGGGAAGATTCCATGAGCCCTTAGATTTCAAAATTGTGAAGACCCTGGCGGAGTTTGTGTGCACTTATGGGGTGGATGCCGCCTTCACACTAACTCAGGTGGAGAGTCTGTCTAGATACTGTATGACTCCCTCTGATTGGCTAGCCTTGTTCGGGCTTGTGTCTCTCTAGGTAAATATTTAGACTGGAGAGCCTTTGTGCTAGAGGGCGCGGTAGAGCAGGCCGCCCAAAACCATGCGGCGGGACACCCCCATTGGGACAAGGATATGCTTTTGGGACAAGGCAGATTTGCTAATCAACAGACAGGATTCCCTCCTGAGGCATATGATCAAATTAACAACATTTGCATTCGGGCATGGAAGTCACTTCCAAATAGAGGAGAGGTGTCTGGTAACTTGACTAAGATTCTGCAGGGCCCTACAGAACCCTTTTCAGATTTTGTAGCAAGGATGGTGGATGCCGGTGGAAAGATTTTTGGGGACCCTGATAGAGCCATGCCCCTTATCAAGCAATTGGTCTTTGAGCAATGCACCAAGGAGTGTAAAGCAGCAATCGCTCCTTATAAAAACAAGGGCATAGAAGCTTGGATAAAAGTGTGTAGAGAGCTTGGAGGACCTTTAACTAATGCAGGTCTTGCAGCTGCTGTCCTTCGGATTGCAAAAGGGGGCGGTCCTGGTGCTGGAACATGCTTCCATTGTGGTCAGTTCGGCCATTTCAAACGTGACTGTCGCAAAAAAGACAATTTTACTGGACCTCCTCGCGGTGGCCCTTCTAATGGCCCTCGTCAACCGGGACTGTATCCAAAATGCAAAAAGGGGAAGCATTGGGCAAAAGAGTGTAGATCAGTGAGGGACATCCATGGACAGCCTATTTCAGCTGGGCCAAAAAACGGCCGAAGGGGCCCCCGACCCCAGGGCCCACAAATATATGGGGCAATGGAGAATGTCACACCCGAACCCGAGACATGGCCTTCTCTGCGCCATCCCATGAGACGCGGAGAGCCACTACAGGTGCCGCGGGATTGGACCTCTGTTCCACCTCCAGACTTGTATTAACACCTATGATGGGAGTCCAATTGGTGGAAACTGAGTTCAAAGGGCCTTTACCACCTGGCACTGTAGGTTTGCTAATTGGACGTGCATCCTCTATCCTACAAGGTCTTCATGTTTTCCCCGGAGTTATAAACCCTGATACTGTAGGGGCAGTAAAGGTTATCGTGGAAGCTCCAAGGGGCATTGTGTCTATCTCCCCAGGGGATCGGATTGCTCAATTGCTAATTTTGCCTAGTTTGCATAATCACTTCCCTGCTGACTCAAGGTCACGGACGGGAAATGAGATTGGTACCACCGGAGGAAATTGTGCCTATTTGTCACTGGATATGAGCAGTCACCGCACCTTGGAATTAAGCATAGAAGGTAAATCTTTTGTGGGATTGCTGGACACAGGAGCAGATCGTACTATCATAGCCCTTAAGGACTGGTCTAGGGGATGGCCAGTGCAGGCTTCTGATCAATCACTAAGAGGACTTGGATATGCCCAAGCCCCTCAAATCAGCAGTAGACATCTATCTTGGAAGGACTCGGAAGGACACGATGGTACCTTTCAGCCTTATGTTCTTGATTTACTTATTTCTTTATGGGGCCATGATCTGATGAAAGACATGGGGTTCACTCTTAGTAATGACTATTCCCCAGTGTCTCAACATATCATGCAAAATATGGGGTATAGGCCAGGTCTAGGACTAGGAAGGCACCTACAGCGGCGTAAGCATCCTGTGCAAGGTCATCAAAAGCTTAACAGGTTTGCTCTGGGTTTTTCCTAGGGGCCACTGGGGCTCCAATACCCATAACATGGCTCACCGAGGAGCCTGTTTGGGTGCCTCAGTGGCCTCTTCCCTCGGCTAAACTGGCAGCAGCCCATGATCTAGTCAAAGAACAACTTGATTTGGGTCACATCCAACCTTCTAATTCTCCATGGAATAATCCCATATTTGTCATTAAGAAAAAATCAGGGAAGTGGCACCTACTGCATGATCTACGAGCAGTTAATGCTCAGATGCAACTTATGGGGCCCATTCAAAGAAGGCTGCCTCCTCTCTCCTCTGTTCCTCAAGGCTGGCATATAATTGTTATTGACATTAAAGACTGTTTCTTTTCCATTCCTTTGCCTCCTAAAGATTCACAACGTTTTGCTTTCACCCTTCCCTCATGTAATCACGAAGAACCAGATCAAAGGTTTGAGTGGGTGGTGTTGCCGCAGGGGATGGCTAATAGTCCCACGATGTGCCAGATGTATGTGGGGAAGGCACTCACACCTCTCAGACATAAGTATTCCTCCACCAAGATCATTCATTATATGGATGATGTGTTATTTGCCGCAAAATTAGAACAGACAGTTAATGAGGCTTATAAACAACTTGTGATGCTGTTGGCTCAACATGGACTGCACATCGCACCTGAAAAGGTTCAAACGGGGGATTCTATCAGGTATTTGGGAGCGACAATTGGGTATGACAAATTAAAACCGCAAAAAATTACCTCAGGACTCAAGATCTCCAAACTCTAAATGATTTTCAAAAATTGCTGGGAGATAATAATTGGATAAGAGGATATTTACATATTCCTAATATTGTGCTCCAGCCTTTGTATGCTGCTCTTAAGGGTGATCCAGATCTTGCTTCCCCTCGTAGCCTCACTACAGAGGCTAGAGCGGCTTTTATAAAAGTAGAACAAGCTTTACAGCATGCCACTCTATGCAGGCTCCAGAGTGATAAACCTTTCCAGTTATGTGTGCTTGCCACTATGCGGCAGCCTACTGGAGTACTGTGGCAAGATGGGCCCTTACTATGGATCCACCCACATATATCCCCAGGAAAATCCTTAGAATATTATCCTGATGCTGTTGCAGCGTTGGCACTTAAAGGGATTCAACAAAGCATTCAATTTTTCGGCCAATCACCTTCTTCTCTTATCATACCCTACACTAAAGCTCAACTTAATGTTTTATGTGCTACTCTAGCCAACTGGGCTATTCTGTGTTGCTCGTTTCAAGGGGGTATTGATTATCACTACCCTTCTCATCCATTACTCCATTTTGTTAAAGAACATCCCATCATTTTCCCTAAGGTAACTTCATCCAGTCCATTTCCGGGAGCTGTTAACATTTATACTGATGGTTCCAAGTCTGCAATGGGAGCCTATGTAATTAATGACTCTCCCCCTATCCAGCATCAATTTGCTCCTGGAAATCCACAATGGGTAGAACTACAAATTGTTATTGAAGTTTTTAAACAGTGTTCTTTTCCTTTTAATCTTACTTTGGACTCCAGCTATGTGGTACAAGCACTAAAAGTCCTGGAGGCCGTGGGAGCTATTAGTGATGCCCACAATGTGTCTGCTTACTTTACTCAGCTTCAACAGCTTATCTCTAACTGCACTGCTTCTTTTTATCCAATGCACATCCGGGCTCACACCCCTCTTCCTGGTCCGTTATCCCAGCGTAATGCCTGTGCGGACTTAGCCACTAGAGGTCAATTGATATGCTTGGCTTCCTCCTTAGAGGGGGCTAAGTTGTTTCACCAAAACTTCCATGTTAATGCATTAACGCTGCGCAGGCGTTTTTTCATTTCAAGAGCAGATGCTCGGCAGATAGTATTGCAATGTCCCCATTGTGTCACATTTCTTTATTCCCCTAATTATGGAGTAAACCCACGGGGATTGAAGCCATTGGTTGTTTGGCAAATGGATGTGACACATATACCTGACTTTGGTAACCTTAAGTATGTGCATGTTTCCGTTGATACGTGCTCTGGAATTATCCATGCTTCTGCTTTATCGGGAGAAAAGGCACGTAATGTCATTACTCACTGTTTAGAGGCATGGGCAGCATGGGGTGCACCTGCATCCCTTAAGACTGATAATGGACCTGCTTATACTGGCAGACATTTTACAGCTTTTTGTTCTACTATGGGAGTGCAACTTACTCATGGTTTGCCTTACAATCCTCAAGGACAAGGCATTGTTGAGCGTGCTCATCGCACCTTAAAGGAAACTTTACAAAAACAAAAGGGGGGAATAGGAGCTGAACACACTCCTAAAGAACGCCTGTCCTTAGCTCTCTTTACCATTAATTTTTTGAATTTGGATATTCATGGTCGCTCTGCGGCCGATAGACATGTGTCCCCTCAGCCCTCTGTGATTGGCTATGTTAAGTGGAGAGATGTTCTTACGGGCCAATGGAACGGCCCTGACCCCGTGCTGACATGGGCAGGAGGATCTGTATGTATTTTTCCCCAGGATCGTACGGAACTGTTGTGGGTCCCTGAACGCTTGACAAGAAGAGTCTCGACATCAACTGACCAGCAACAAGAGATACCACAACAATCCTGTGATGAGGATCTTCATTCTGCTAAGTGCTCTGGCTCTGGTGCTGGTGCCGATGGCACAGGCGACACCAATTCGGTGGTGGGCAGTGGCACGGGCATGGCCAATGCCGATGCCGGTTCATGGTAATTCTAGTGTCCTCCCCACTCTTTTTTCTACCTCATGTGAGATGTCTGCTCCCTGTGCCTCTCCTAGAGGGGACATGGAGAGCATTTTTAATCAATCTCAAGTTAATCTCACAGGAGTTTTTTGTTTCAGCCTTAGAAACGCTAATTGCATTAGCCTTAAGACCAAAAATTTGACTAACTGGGAGGACCCATTGCGGTCCAATCAGGTCTCAGGGAGCTTTATCAGTGCTGTATTGAGCAAGGTAGTTTCGGGGAAGCAATCAGGCTCAGGGACCCCAGCAAACAGCAGCTCTGCTCTTAACATAACTACCTTGGCTATTATCTCCGAGGTACTAATCCCAGTGCCTCCTTCTTCTAGTAGTATTTATGATGCCACTCATTTCAAGGCCTCTCCTTACTGTTCCCCTAATCTTGGTTTCCCCCCAACATTTACGCCTTGTCAATATCATTCTTGGGAGAAGCATCAAGTTGCTAAAGGTTTCTCCCTTTCCCCCTCTCTTAAGAGGTATGTTTATAACTTTAACAATAGTGCCAGCTCCTCTACAGGAGTAGGTTGGTCCTGGTTTCAATGGCAGATTTCCAATGAAAAGGGGGATTCAGCCGATATTTCTGCACTGGCTCAGTTGGTAGGAGCCAAAAGTTGGCTGGCTAATGTTTCTGGTACTGTTAGGGAAAGTGAACGAGGTAATAGATTTACATCTGTTTCAGTCGACTCTCTGTTGTATAATGCCACATTGCCTCCTGCAATGGTCTGTGTCCAATCCCCCTTCTTATTCCTTTTGGCTAAGGCCACCTCTTCGGGGATGCTGGATTGTTCTCATACTACCTGTATCTTATCTGAGTGTTGGAATGGTTCCTGGACTGTAGCAGTGGTTATGAAAATTCCAACTTTTGTCCCAATCCCGGTCACTGCGGATCCTGATAAATTCCATATTGTTGAGCTACTTAGAGTCCGCAGAGATTTTGGAATCACAGCAGCTATAGTGACAGCCGTGGCGGTATCTGCTGCTGCAGCGGTTACAGCCGGAGTGGCTATGGCCAATCAAGTAGAAACTGCTGTCACCATTAATCAAGTTGTCCAACAAACTTCCAGTATACTTGAATCCCAAAATACAATTAATCAACATATTTTGTCAGGGATTTTAGCTGCCAATCAAAGAATAGATTTACTCCAAGCTCAGGTAGAAGAATTGGCTGACTTGGTGCTTTTGGGTTGTGTTGACCAACGTGCACATTTATGCATAACCTCTGTCAGATTTAATGATTCCAGGAATGCTTCCCGCATCATTGGCGAATATTTGGCCAGAAATTGGTCCATGGAAGCGGAAGACATGATCCAGTCTCAACTAACCCAGATAGCTGTCTTGAATAACACCAGTGTTGATCCCGTGACTTTGGGTCAATTCACCGATTGGATATCTTCTGCTTTTTCCTTTTTTAAAGAGTGGGTGGGGGTAGGCATTTTTGGTGCAATGTGTTGCTTCGGTATGTTTCTCTGTTTGTGGTTTCTCTGTCGCCTCAAGGCCCGCAATGCTCACGATAAGGCTTTGATCATCCAAACTCTTGCAGCTTTAGAAAATGGCAATTCACCTCAAGTCTGGCTTGCGCATCTTAAACAGTAAATCTTTGACATGGTCGTTGCACCCCAAGTTATTATAACATTGCACTGGGATCGGCAAGTCTTTCCTCGTTATTCTCTTAGTGTTGGAAAGCCCTTGCACTCTGCCGGTCTTGGTGCCATTGCACGCAGGTGGGTTTCCACACTAATTCTTCTCTATCGCCTTAAAGTCCGTGACTTTCTTTCAGGGTGTTGTCAACTCGTTTGTCGTTGTGTACAGCCACATTTCAGCCTCAGCTGTCCCCCTTCGTCCACCTTTGTCACGATACAGGATGCGAGGCAAGGCACTGCACTTGAGTGATCCTTGAAGTGGACCTCAAGGAGAGCATGTCCTGTTGCATGCGGGTTTGATGTCCACGCCCCGCCCCACGAAAAAAGGTGTCTGCTGATATGGCTTCGGATCTCGGGAAGGGCCCTCCTTAGGTCTGAGCCATACTATGCAGCCACTTCTGCACAGTGGGATAGGACCTCTACTCTCGCCTGCATTGTTTTCAGAAAACAGAAGGGGGGGACTGTGGTGAGCCGCTTCTGCAGATTATGGTCGCCATTGCAGGATGGTGCTGGCTCCGCTGTGGTCTGTGACAAACAACTCCTTGTTTGGGAGAGTTGTTGCATGGTTTTTCAGCACCCTATGAGAAAGTTCCACGTGGCAGCTTCGCATTGGGGCTTGGGATGCTTTATTAAGGCTGGGAGGGGCATCCGACAAGGAATTAGAAGAAATATCAAGGGCCTGAATAAACTGCTGAAAGAAGATTAATGAGTTGCGTCTTCCTTGCGGGCAAGGGGTCGCGACATCACGGCAACAGAAGAATAGGTAAACAAAAGGCCCAAAGCAGGGTTTCTCCACTGAGACTTTCCTGGTCACACTGATAATTGAGTTTTCTGAGATGTTCCCATTCCCTTCAGCTATCCAGTACATGGCCATGTCACAGAGTTTGGAGGTGGTACATATCTTGGACACAAAACCATGATCTTATTCTTGAGATTAGCTAGATTCCAGGAAGAATACCAGAACTTAGGATGGTAGTATGTGTTTCCCATCCACAAGGCAAGCCGCAGACCATTCATAAATTGGGCAGGTTGAATGTTGGGAAGCTTTCTACTAGACAGGACACATCTATCGATGCATTCTCTTTTCTAATGTCTACAACCACGGACTCAGTGGGATACACAGACTTTGAAGCACTCGCCTTGTGAAATGACTTACTAGAAACAATTCACAGCAAACCAAACAATCAAACTTTCCTACCTATTCTCAGAACATGAGACAAAACCACAGACCCACACGCACACCCACAACCACACAGACCCCCAAGTAGGTCTGTGACTATCCAGAGTGTCCTCTGACTGGTGAGCCATAATATATTGCCCCATAAGGGGCTGTCCTGTCTCAGATCTAGTCTCCATGGCCAACTCTGTGATGCTGTCAGGAGCCAGCAGTGAGCCACTACCTGATTTCTCAGGAAAGGCCCCTCTTCAGACCTTCCTGGGATTTGGCCATCCTCACATCAGTAGGTACCAAGAAAGACTGACTCTGTCCTTGGTAAATCCAAACAAGTTTGACCACTGGGACTTGGACTGGGACTGGCTCTGGGTGCCTGGCTTTTTGGATCCTAAGTTCAGAGAGTTCCATAACAAAGGAAGTGAGGTGAGGTCACTTCCCTCAGGAACTGAATGAGGTCAGTACATTGGCAACCACTTTGTCCTAACAGTTGCTTCCAGATTCTGATGAGATGGAGGCTGCACCTACTTCTGTGACATTTTAACAATTTAGAATGGTATATCAACCATAGGCACCCAGGAACAGCTCTCCACACAGGCCTTGTTTTGTCCATCTTCTCTACATTAAGAGGGGAGAGGATAATTCAGATACATCCTTTCGTCCTGACCGGGTTGTTTGCCATGGAAGATGACTTTTGCTCTCTAAGGTCCTTCATTGCTGCCTACATCTTCTCAAAAGATTATTTCTGCATGGACTTTTGAAGTTCTCAGCTGGTGGAGGATCCCCTACCTTCCTGTATTGAAAGACCAACTGTGTCCCTGCTCTTCTGTAAAGTGAGATTGAGGGAACAGTGTATGGTTAGGGTTAATAGCGTGTTCGATTTGGGTTAGGAATCATTCTGCTATATGAATAATGGTATTGGGAACCTGTGATATTTATAAGAATATAGACGTGAAATACATGCATGAGATCAGAGACCTAGGAAAGATTTGAAGCCCAGAAATGCATTGTACCCTTGATTGGTATACTTAGCTTGAATTATGTTCTCCACCAAGGTCTCAGATAAATCGATATACAATGGCATAGGACCGTGTACCTCGGGTGATTGAATGTAGAAGAGAACATCCAGTCAAAAAGGGATAGTCCGTACGATTAGAAAGATACTCAGTATGTTTAGGAAGAATAGTGAGTCTAGGAGTTGGACCAAAAGTTCTTTTGCAATAGGGTTTCGGTTTGAGAATGTAAATGTCAGCACATGTGAAGGGACAGTCACAATGATGAACTGAGGAAAATATGTAGGAAAGCAGATATCAATAGGGACCTTAGGAAATCAGGCAAAGTATAAGGTGAGTGATTGGATTGGATATTGTCAACAGGCGTGAGGTTGAATATATAATCTTAGGAAGAAACAAATATGTAGTCACCAATATGATTGACATTTGAGAGCATTAGGCAACATGGACATGGATGTTTTTAGTAATCCATGCTCACTTTCAATTTAGGCTCTGGCACAATCATAAGTGTGACCTTTGCCTTTTGTGTCCAGAGTACTTCTGTGGTAAATGTATATGTAGATAAGGTGACATGAGTATTTCTTACACCATTACAGGGAGCAATATTCTGAAAACTTATACATTATTACTGGGGCTACAAATAGGTGTACCCTGTGTTGATGATTATAGAGATGATGCATGAATAGACCATATTGTGAATAAAGTATATTACTGGTTCCAACTTTATATAATGGAATGAATTTACATCTGAAAATATATAGGAAATCTTATATTGATATATACACATTCATTCCAATCAGTTATATATCTAATGGTAATATTAGGGTTACGGTTTATCATGAAGAGTGTGTGAGTTTTGCTTCAAAAATAATTATGGAATCGAAAAAATGTTTTTAGAAAGAAGTCTAGTGAAAGGACCAATAAAGAAACAAGGAGGAATACATGTGTTCTGAAGTAGGAAGTAATTGAATGTGAACCAAATGCCTATAAATTTGTGAACATGTGGATGAAAATATATATCCTATGATGTCCAAAAACTGAAGAAATTGTAATGTACCAGTGTTGAATAAAAATGAACTTCAAAATACACATCATGTCCCATAGGAATCTACTTGCATTGATGTTAAACTGGGTCAGTTACTGTTGAAATATTAGGATTTGTAAGCACCATTCAAAGAAGTTAGTTTTCAGTACTAGGAAACCAATATGTATTTCAGCTGGTTTAGTATTTCTGAGAATAATCTTGTGAATTGTTGTTTATAAATACACATGCAGGAACATGAATGAATTTATGGAGTGTATAATAAGACACATATATTTCATATTTTGGAAAATCTGGAGAATACACACACACACACACACACACACATTAATATGTAGCAATACATATGCCAATCGAAATTCATCATGAAATATAATTCATCCACATATCCAAAAATATTCATTTTAATGAACATGGATTTATGTATAATGTTTTTCACTAGGAAGCTCACCCATAGGTTGAATTTTCAGTTCCATCAGTATTTAGGGGGAGTCATCTCTTCTCATAATTTTTATATTACAAAGTCAGTGAGCTCACAATAATGTACATGTGATACCATGTAGGATACTATACATGCATAAAAAAATACATGTGCTGAATAGGCTACAGAGTAAGGAAGACAGGAATTTACATATGTGGTAACTTTAAAAACTAATGGAGAAATATTACAATGAAAAGTTGACTAGATTTATAGCACATACACTTGATAAAGCAGAAGGCAAATCCAAGTATACACCATGCTTCCTATGAAAGGCCTGTATTTATATTCAGTTAGGTTTCTTTTCTCCAGGATATTAGGATTAGTACTCAGAGTCTAGTAGGGTATGGGTTAGTGTCAGGGATTCAGTATTTCAAATGGAAAATATGAAAATGAATCTAATGTGCATGCAAACATGTGCTACACATAAATCTTCCCACTCTCATCCAGAACAATGCCTAGACATAACCATCGCTCCAAGTAAGACACAATTAGAGGAAAGGAGTTAGAAAATCTGTGAATACATATGTGGAAGGGAAAATGCTCAGGAGTTCACAACACTGGAGTTGGAAGAACAGTTTCCAAAAGTAAGGGAGAGGGTAAACACTCCACAAACATCGAGCTCTGCTGGTCTAAAGACTTCGTGAAAAACTTCCTCTAAGGTTGGGCACATGAAATATATGTAATTGTCAGAAGATTTAGCTTCGTTTGTAGTGACACCATCAAATCTGGGTCTGCATCTATGTGACGTGGACGACATGGTTCCTTATTTTCTAATGAACATGACGCAGCAGTTCAGAATTCTCTCTTTGTAGGTAAACTGTGGCCACTGGGAGCTAAGTGTCTCCCCGTGTGGTCTGTGAAGCCATTTGGTCATCCTCCACTTTTTGTGGTGTTTCTTACTGCTACACTGTGAGTTTGGTATTGGCTTCATGAAATACAAGGAGTTCAACTGGGACACAATGCTGGAGGGAGTTCTGTCACGTATGGTTGGTCAGGGTCTCCAAGAGAATGTATGAACCAGGCTTCTATCCCACATAGCTTTCCTCCTTGACTATAGCACCCTGATTCTGAACATTGCCTTGAAACCTCTAAATAAAACAAGATGCCTTTACATATAAGGGTCTGCTGCCTGCACCTTGTCAGTCACAAGGCTTTTTGAAGCCAATGGAAGATCCAGGTGGTCCTACTAAATATATTTATTTACACACCTACCGTCCACTGCTCTACATCCACTACTCAGCAGGCTCCAACTTACTGGTATCTCTGTTCATCACCATTTTCACAAAACCCAGTCAATCAAGGCACTATTTGGTACACTCATGATCATCAACATGATATCCAAAGGTTCTCCAGTGCCATCTGGTAATGGGAATTTCAAAAATTTCATGGTACTTGTTTAGCCATTTTTCAAGGATGAAATTGAAGGCACTGCGGATTTCAATTCAGGAACCATTAAATGGTGAGGAAGCTAATTTCAATGAAAGCTCTGGAGAATTCTCACAGGCAAGGCTTCCCAAAAAGTGGCCAAAAGGTCACATGAATCCAGTCACAATGATGTGTACTATGTGAGGTCCATGTGTTTTCTGACTCTCAACTATGGCTGCCAAGTCATTAAAAAAAAACATGTGATAACCTGGCTGAGATTCTCAGTGCTCTATGCAAAGCCACCCTGGACGGAGATCTCAGTTTCCAAGGGCGACTCTCATGCATGGCCTCTTAAATCCCAACACAATTCATGGATATACTTTTCTGAGGTCAGTTCCAGAACTCAGTCTCTAATGGGAATCACAGCAGAGTTCAAGCCAAGGTGGACCCAGTCACCTCTTCCAACTGCCACACAAATGACCACAATTGAAATCAAAACACTCCCACATGGGCCTCATGTTCTTCTATATTGACACTCATGATAAACTCTGGCTGGAGTTTTCCAAAAGGGGAGCATCCCTAGTCAGTGTCCAAAATAACCTCCCTTGCCCCTCATTTGCCTAAAGTCAGGGTGGCCTGGACACCCTTCCTGTGAACCAGGAATGATCAAATAGGCCTGCCGTTAATACTTCTCAATTATCCAAATTGAGGTCTTCTGACTGTGGGGTTTAGACTCTTTATGTGAATTAGTGTCATGAGAAATCACTAGCACCTATGGGCTAGCCTCTGCAGGGCTTTGAAGAACTCATTTGATCCAAAGATCCCTCTTCTCACTTGATGGAATTCAGGAACCTTACAGAGGAAGGCAAGAGACTTCATCCACAATGACTGCTCTTTTGGCCATTTTGGTATTGGACACATGGGATCTTTCTTTAGATCCATCAGGTGCTGAGAATCAAAGCCACAGCCTCACACAGGGTCAAGAGGCTGATTCAGACACATCTGTTTCCAAAGCAATTAAGCAAAGAGCCACAGATGATGCCCATTTATTTCCATTTGAAAACTGTTTTCTTCAGGCTTCACAAAGAGGTGGCCTGAGGCAAAAAACTTTCTGACATTCAGAGCAACAGAACAATAGGTAATTAGAAGTCCCAAAGCAGGGTTTTTTTCACTGAGACTTGTCAAAAGCCAGTGGTGAGCCACTACCTGCTTTCTCATAAAAGGCCCCTCTTCAGAGCTTTCCTGGCATATGGACATCCTCACATCTGTAGGTACCAAGATAGACTGACTCTGTCTTTGGTAATTCAAAACTAGTGACACCACTGGGAGTAGGACTGGGACTGGCTCTGTATGCCTGGCTCCCTGGATGCCAAGTTCCATCACCAAAGAAGTGAGGTTAGTTCACTTCCTTCAGGAACTGAATGAGGTCACGGCCTTGGCAACCACTTTGTTCTAACATTTGCTTCCAAGGATCCCATGAGATGGAGTCTTCCCCTACTTCCTGTGACACTTTCACATGTTAAAATGGTATATCAACCATAGGCACCTGGGAACAGCTCTCCACACAGGCCTGATTTGGTCCATCTTCTCTACATTAAGAAGAGAGAGAGGCCGATTAAGACACAACCCTTCACCTGACCAGGTTGTTTGCCATGTAAGATGACTTGTGCTCTCTCAGGTCCTTCATAGCTGCCTACGTATTCTCCAGGGATCCTTTCAGCATGGACCTTTGAAGTTCTCATCAGGTAGAAGATCCCCTACATTCCAGTATTAAAAGACCAACTCTGTCCCTGCTCTTCTGTAAAGTAAGATTGAGGGAACACTGTATGTTTAGGGTTAATAACAGGTTCAGTTTTGGTTAGGAATCATTTTGTGGATGAATACTGGTATTGGCATCCTGCGATACCAATAAGAATATAGAGGTGAACTGTATGTATGAAAACAGAAATCCAAGAAAGATTGGAAGGCCAGAAAAGCATTGGGCTCTTGATTGTGATACTTAGAATTGAATTACGTTCTGCACAGATGTCTCAGATAAATCGATATACAATGGCATAGGACCTTGTACCTTGGATGATTGAATGTAGAAGAGAACATCAAGTCAAAAAGGGATAGTCGGTAGGATTAGGAAGATAGTAGGTAGGTTTAGGAAGAAGGGTGAGTGTAAGATTTGGAATAAAATTTCTTTAGCAATAGGATTTCGGTTAGAAAATGAATTAAAATGTAAGCACATGTGAAGAGTCTGTCACAATGATGAACTGGGGAAAATATGTAGGTAAGCCGATATCAATAGAGACATTATGAAATCAGCAAAGTAATAAGTGAGAGATAGGCTTAGACATTTCAAAGGGTTGAGTTTGAATATGCAATCTTAGGAAGAAACAAATATGTAGTCACCAATAGGATTGACATTTGAGAGCATTAGGCAACTTGGACATGGATGATTTTAGTAATCCATGTTAATTATCCATTTAGGCTTTGGTACAATCATAAATGTAAATTTGAATTCTGTGTCCAGAATATTTCTGTGAATAAATGTATATGTAGATAAGGTGACATGAGTATTTCTTCCACCATTTCTGGGAGCAATATTGACTGACTACTTCTGACTGATAGGTACAGATTCTTTATGTGATTTGGAGTCATGAGAAACCCAAGCACTTCTTCAGGTCTTGAAGAACTCATATGACCCAAAGGATCCCTATTCTCACTTGATGGATGTCAGGAATTGTTGGGAGCCATCAGCCAAGTAGGTATGACAATTTCCTTGCCATCGTACCCCCATGTTTCTTTAGTGGAAGGACTCATGGAAATAGGACATTTTCCAGGACATTGCATGTAAGGTGACCTTGCTCAAGGACCAGGGCAGGATCCGTGTTTAGGGTGTTCCCCCTTTAGAATAGGGCAGTTTAGCATAATAGGAGTTTAGGGTGTTCCCCCCTTAGAATAGGGCGTATCCTGCTGCTGATTTCCTCTTGAGTTCTTAGGGTCAGACAGTATATTTTGGGAGACAGAAGCCCATGTGGAGTGGATTTGGGCAGAGTAGTGGATTTGGGCAGAGGTGGATTTGGGCAGAGAACGTGGATTCCCCCAGAATGTGTTTGTAGATGGCCGGTGTGAGTTCGGGAATAAAGAATTGCTGTTTGAATCTACAAGTTGTGTGGTGGCTCGTGATTTGTGCCCAGCCAGAGACTGCGGAAAGGAATCTAACAGAGGAAGGGAAGATACTTCATCCACAATGACTGAACTTTTTGCCATTTTGGTTTTGGATGCACACATGGGATCTTTCCTTAGATCCATCAGGTGCTGATAATCTAAGTCACAGCCTCACACAGGGCCAAGAGGCTGATTCAGACACATCCCTTTCCAAGGAAATTAAGCAAAGAGCCACAGGTGATGCCCATTCATTTCCATTTGAAACCTGTTTTCTTTAGGCTTCACAAAGGGGTGGCCTGAGGATAAGACCTTCCTGACATTCAGGGCAAAAGAAAAATAGGGAAGCAAAAGGCCCAAAGCAGGGTTTCTGCACTGAGACTTTCCTGGTCACACTGTCCCTGCTCTTCCGTAATGTTAGATTGAGGAAAAAGTGTATGGTTAGGGTTAATAACACGTTCGATTTGCGTTAGGAATCATTCTGCAGGACGAATATTGGTACTGGGAATCTGCAATATTTACAAGAATATATAGGTGAAATATAAGTATTAAAACAGAAATCTAGGTAAGATTTGAAGCCCAGACCGGCATTGGGCCCTTGAGTGGGTTACTTAGCTTTGAATTATGTTCTGCACAGATGTCTCAGATAAATCGATATACAATGGCATAGGAACTTGTACCTTGGATTATTGAGTGTCGAAAAGTACATCAAGTCATAAAGGGAAAGTCCGTAGGTTTAGGATGATAGTCTCTAGGTTTAGAAACAACAGTGAGTATAGGATTTGGACCAAAAGTTCTTTAGCAATTTCTTTTCAATAAGAGAGTGAATGTAAATGTCAGCACATGTGAAGAGTCAATCACAATTATGAACTGGGGAAAATATGTAGGAAAGCAGATATCAATAGACACATTAAGAAATCAGCAAAGTATAAAGTGAGGGATAGGATTAGACATTTTCAACAGGCTTGAGGTTGAATAAATAATCTTAGGAAGAAACAAATACATAGGATTTATCAATAGGATTTAAATTTGAGAGCGTTAAACAACGGGGACATAGATATTTTTAGTAATCCTTGCTCATTTTCCTTTTAGGCTTTGCTACAATCATAAGAGTGAGTTTTGCTTTCTGTGTCCAGAATATTACTTTGTTAAAATTTATATGTAGATCAGGTGACATGAGCATTTCTTCCACCATTACTGGGAGCAATATTTTGAAGACGTAATTGGGGAACAAAGTAGAGTACCCTGTGTCAATGTATATAGAAATAATGTATGAATAGACCATACTGTGAATAAATTATATAACTGGTTCCAACTTTAAATAGTGGATTGATTTGATATCTTAAAATATACAAGAAATCTTAAATTGATATACATACATTCATGATAACCAGTTATACACTAACGGTAATATTAGGGTTATGGTTTATCATGAAAAGTGTGTGAGTTTTGCTTCAATTATGATTATGGAAATCGAAAATAATGTGTTTGGAAAGAACTCTCATGAAAAGACCAGTCAAGAACCTTGGAAGAATATATGTGTTCTGAAGCAACAGGTGATTGAAATTGAAACAAATGTCTATAAATTTGTGAACTTGTGGTTGAAATATATATCGTATTTTGTGCATAAACTGAAGAAATAGTAATGTACCTCTGTTTAATAAATATGAACCTAAAAATACACATCATGTACCATGGGACACTGCTTGCATTGTTGTTGAACTAGGTTTTACTGTAGAAATATTAGGATTTGTATGCACCATTCACAGAAGTTAGTTTTCAATACTAGGAAACAGATATGTATTTCAGGTGGATGAATATTTCTGAGAATAATCTTGTGAAAAGTTGATCATAAATTCACATACATGAATATGAATGATTTTAAGGAGTGTATAATAAGATTCATGTATTTCATATTTTGAAAAATATAGAGAGTGTGTATATATATATATAAATATATATATATACACACACACACACACACACACACAGACAGACATTAAAAACAAGCAATATATTTGCCAATCGAAATTCATCATGAAATATATATCATCCACAGGTGCAAAAATATTTATTTCACCGAAAATGGATTTATGAATAATGTTGTTCTACTAGAAAGCTCACCCATAGGTTGAGTTTTCAATTCCAACAGTATTTAGGAGGAGTGATCTCTTCTCATAACTTGTATCTGCCTCGTCTGCAACCTCACAAAAATGTAAGTGTGATAACAGGTAGGATTCTATATGTGCATATAAAAATACATGTGCCGAACAGTCTACAGAGAAAGGAGACACCAATTTGTTGAGAGCCACAGCTGAAGGGGCCCCAGCAAACTTCCAGCTCCCAGAAACATCCACCTGCCAGGTGATTGTTGGCTCACAGCGGCCCCAGCAACATCTAGCTGATTGGCTCCTCTGTGGTGATGCTCATTGGAGATGCTCATTGAGCTTTTTCCCCGCCCTTTCCGACTGCCAGCTGATGATTGGCTCACAGCAGCCCCAGCAACATCTAGCTGATTGGCTCCTCTGCGGTGATGCTCATTGGGCTGTTTCCCTGCCCTTTCAGACCACAGAGCTGCTCATTGTGGGACTTTTTTGGCTCCACCCACGTGACCCAGCCAAACGGCATCAAGAGGAGGAGGATTGTGGGAGGTGGAGAGGCTTGTGGGTGTGACAGAGACTTTACAAGGAAGCCAGTGGTGGCAGTTGGGCTCTGAGGGTTTTTTTCCTGAGGAGCTGTTTTGTTTGTCATTTGTGGTTCTAAAAATAAAGTTTGTTTCTTTTGAAAAGTGGCTCTTGAATCATGCCCAGGAAGACTGCAGCGTTTGGTGGCTCGCATGGGGAGTGACTGAGGGTAAGTGATAAGGTAAACTGTTCTCCCCTGAGGGCAGGGTGAGAGGATGGGTAGCCATTTTAGGATTCCTCTTTTGTTTTGCTTCACTTTTGTTTTAACTTGCCTGTCCATAGAGATGAGTGAGATGGAAGAGAAACCTCTCACATCTGAGGAAAAATTATTTACGTCTGAGGAACAGATACTGAGAAAGGACTGATTCACATGTCAGGAGGATAGAAAGGCCATAATGACTTTTTGTTGTTCTCTTTTTATTTCATTCTGTCTCGGTTTTGTTTGGCATCATCTTGTTGGGTTGTATTATAGTAGAAATACGGGATCAGAAATTAGTAAAAAACAAACTGAAAGACTGTTAAGTAAATTGTTAGAGAAAGGAGGCATCTCATTAAAGTCAAGAACAGTCAGGGCATACGTTGATACAATACAAAAATGTAGCCCATGGCTTTTTAAGGAGGAGTTGTTAAATATACCATAATGGAACCATCATGGTGAAGATTAAAAAGAGGAGAAAAGAACAGCCCAGGGACTCTGCCAGTTGAAACATTGCCATTGAGGACGTTCACATCTGTTTTGCTTAGTCCAAAGACTTTAGTTCAGACAAAGATAGAGGAACAAAGCTTAGGACAGAAAATGCCATCAGGGGAAAAGTTACAAAAGGAGACTGCTACTAACAACTTTCTATCATCAGAGGGTGTAAGTGTCCAACCAACAGTGCCACCTCTACAGGAGACTGTTACTAACACCATTCTATCACCAGAGTATGTAAATGTCCAAATAACAAGGCCACCTCCATATGCTGGGAGGCACCCAAACCCCGCAGTTGATAGTTCGGATCCTGAGACAGGATCTCAAGTATTAACATGCCCTTTATTTGAGGTAGGAGGGCAGCGAATTCACCATGCTTTAAATTTCAAAATAGTGAAGCAGCTAAAAGAGGTTGTAAAAACCTATGGTCCTCAAGCACCCCTCATTGTAAGCTTGGAGGAATCCATTAACAACTTGAATATGACGCCAGTAGATTGGGCTAATATGTGTAAAGCTGTGCTAAATGGAGGTCAATACCTGTTATGGAAGGTTGCCAATGAGGAATTTTGCAAGGAGACGGCTAGGCGAAATGCAGAAGCTGGTTATCCTCAGAGAAATCTAGATATGTTGTTAGGAAAGGGACCCTATGAGGATCAGCAGCAACAAATTGCATATAATCCTGGTGTATACACACAAATTGCTGCAGAGGCAGTTAGGCCATGGAAGACTTTACAAGGACATGGAGGTTTACAAGGTCAATTATCTAAGGTAATACAAGGAGCTAATGAATCTTACGCTGAATTTGTAGATAGGCTTATTCAAATCGCTACCAGAGTTTTTTGGGAATACAGAACTAGCAATGCCATTAATAAAACAACTGGCTTATGACCAAGCAAATCGTTGGTGTAGAGATATCATTAGACCATGGAAACATGAAGATTTAAACACATATATTAAATTATGTAGAGACATTAATGAATAAGAGCAAGTCGTGGCAGCTGCAGTAAAACAGGCTTTAGATGCCAGAGACATCAATGAACAAGGGCAATTTGTGGCAGCTGCAGTAGAACAGGCTTTAGATGCAAGGCCAGGAACATGCTACAATTGTCAACAAACAGGATATTTTAAGAGGAATTGCTCCATAGGAGGAGGGTTTAACAAAACTAGATACCAAAGGAGCAGAATAATGGGTATTTGCCCACGATGCCATAGAGGGAGACACTGGGCTAATGAATGCCGTTCTCAAACCCCCATAGAGAATACCTCATTATCAAAAAACGAACAAGGACCAGCTGTTTACCCACGATATCATGGAGAAAGGAATTGTGCTCGATTGCCAAAAAATGGACAGGGGTCCCAATGCTCTGGGGCCAAAAACCACAAATATACGGAGCACTGGAGGAACACAGCAACCCCATCAGGGTAGTGCCCAGGACACATTGTCCATCATACGCCTCATCAGACAAATCAGAGAGAGTGCAGGCTTGGACATCTGTGCCTCCGCCAGATCAGTACTAACTGCAAAGATGGGGGTTCATATCATTCACACAGGGGTGAAAGGACCTCTTTCCATAAAAACAGTAGGCTTATTATTGGGACGCAGCTCTTCTAATCTAAAAGGACTTATGATAAGTCCTTGGGTAATTGATCGCTTCATTATGAAGGTGAAATAAAATTTATAGCCAGTTCTCCAAAGGACATATCAGTAATTGCACCAGGAGATAGAATAACACAGTTACTAATAATACCCACGTTACATGATAAATTTTCCAGTCATGCTGTAGAAAGAGGTTCCAAGGGATTAGGCTCCACAGGTTTAGATTGGGCTATGCTTTCTTTAAATTTAGATTCTCGTCCCATGCTAAAACCAAATATTCAAGGACATGAATTTAATGTGCTACTGGATACAGGTGCAGTCCTTAGCATCATCTCTCATCAAGAATGGCCAAAACATTGGCCATTACAACAAGCCACTCAAACGCTTTGAGACCTAGGAGTGGCGACTAATCCCCATAGAAGTGCAATGGTATTAGATTGGAATGATTCTGAGGGATGTGAAGGAACTATACAGCCATATGTATTGGATCATCTTCCTGTAAATTGATGGGGACGAGATGTCCTAGATCAATTAGGTTTGACATTAACAAATAAGATCAATCAAAATGCACCCACTATTATGGCTAGAGAAGGTTTTTTGAAAGGAAAAAGATTAGAAAAACTAGAACAAGGTATAGCAGCACCAATTCAAATAGACCAAGCAACAGACAGACTTGGGTTGGATTTTCAGAAAGGGCCACTGAGACAATTAAAATTACTTGGAAATCAGAAAGACCAGTATGGGTTCTTCAGTGGACCCTGACTAAAGAAAAGATACAATCACCCCAGGACCTGGTCAAACAACAATTAGCGGAAGAACATATACAACCTTCTGTATCTCCCCATTATACTCCCATTTTTGTCATCAAAAAGAAATCTGGTAAATGGAGATTATTGCAAGACTTAAGAGCCATTAATAATGAGATGGTTATTTTTGGACCTGCTCTGTCGGGGATCCCTCAATTGTCTGCTTTGCCAAAAACTTGGTATGTTTTAGTTATACATATTAAAGATTTTTTTTTTTCAATTCCAATTCTTCCTGAGGATAGTCCACGTTTTGCATTTACTATCCCTGCACTGAATCATGAAGGTCCTGATCAGAGGTATGAGTGGAAAGTACTCACTCAAGGGATGCCTAACAGCCCAACTATGTGTGAAATTTATGTTAACAAAGTAATCCAGCCACTTAGAAATCAAAATTCTGAAATACAAATATTTCACTATATGGATGATGTATTATTAGCACACAAAGGTAAAAACGCATTGCTAGAATGTTATGCAACACTTACAAACTTATTAAAAATTATAATCTAGAGATAACAATTGATAAAGTACAATTAAATTTTCCAATTAATTATTTAGGAGTTCTATTATCCTCAACCATGGTCAGTCCACCAAAAATTCAAATACGAGTAGATCAACTGCAATCAATTAATGACTTTCAAAAGTTATTAGGAGACATAAATTGGATAAGGCCTTATCTGGGTATACAAAGAGGAGAGTTGGGACCTTTATTTGATATATTTGATATCCTAAAAGGTCCATCTGATCCAAATTCTCCCAGAATGTAAACGCCTGAAGCAAGAAAGGCATTAAAAATCATTGAAACATATATGGGAAATATGCATTTGGATAGATTTGATAAAATATTGCCTTTATTATTTATTGTACTACCAACAAAAAATATTCCTACAGGAGTATGTTGGCAAGAAGCTCCATTATAATGGATTCATTTTTCTTATTCTTCTAACACTATAATTAATAGGTATCCCAAGGCTAACGGACAATTAATACTCATAGGAATAAAAGCAGCAAAGTGAGTGTTTGGAATTTCTTCCAACAAAAGTATTACTCCATATACTCTGACTCAAATTGATGAGTTAGCTAATGAGTTAAATACTTGGGCAATAATTATGTGTAAATCTAATATTTCTTTTGACACCCACTTACCATCTAATCTTATATTGTCTTTTTGGTCATCTCATCCTGTAATTTTTCCAAAAATGACAAGAAAACACCTATCATGAATGCTCCAAATATATTCATTGATGGGTCAAATAATGGTACAGCAGCAATTGTTACACCTGATCAAACTGTTACATTTTTAATACCCCAACAATCAGCTCAAAAGGTAGAGCTTAATGCAGTATTATAAGCTTTTGTGATGTTTAAAGATTCTGTGTTTAATTTATTTTCCAATAGTCAGTATATAGTTAATGCTATAGTATCCCTTGAAGATGCTGGTAGGATTTCCCCTTCCTCTACTGTTTTCTCTTTCCTTTCCACTATACAAAGTCTAATCTGGGGCAGAAAAGATCCATTCTTAATAGGACATATCAGGGCACATCCAGGATTGCCTGGAGCCCTTAGTTTGGGCAATGATTTAGCAGATAAAACTACACATGACATACATACATATTTTCTCTACACTAGAAGAAGCTATAAATTTTCATAAAAAGTTGCATATCAATGCTAACACTTTACAAAAGCATTTCAAAATAACTAAGTAACAAGCTAGACAAATAATAAAACAATGTCAAAATTGTGTGACCATTTTACCACAAGTTAATCTTGGAGTCAATCCTAGAAGATTGATACCTAACCATATTTGGCAGATGGACGTCACACACTTGCCAGAATTTGGAAAATTAAAATATTTGCATCTTACAGTTGATACTTCTTCTGGATTTTTGTTGGGCTCCCTTCATGCTGGAAAAAAACTAAAGATGTTGTAGCTCATTGCTTACAAAATTTTGCCACTTGGTCATTCCAAAAGAGTTAAAATAGATAATGCCCCTGGTTATACTTCTAACTCTTTTAAACAATTTTGCTCATCATTTGGCATTACTCATATAACAGGAATCCCATGCAATCCACAGGGACAAGGCAGAGTTGAAAGAGCACATCAAACTATTAAAATGTACTTATTAAAGTAAGAAGACGGAATTGGGAAGAGATATAAATTCCCCAAAGATGAACTTAAAACAACCCTTTTTAACTCTAAACTTTTTAAATTTGGATTTTCAGGACTTAGTGCTGCAGAAACGCATATGTGTCCAAAAAATGTGTATAAGCCCAAGGTACTTTGGAAGGATATTCTAACAGGACAATGGAAAGGTCCTGACCCATTAATTTTCTAGAATTGGGTGTCTGTTTGTGGGTTTCCACAGGAAGAACAGCAGCCAATTTGGATTCCAGAGAGATTAACTAAGGTTCTGACCCAGTGATTGCCTAAAGTCGGGGGTCTGTTTATGTGTTTCCACAGGGAGAACAGCAGCCGATTTGGATTCCAGAGAGATTAACTAAAGCAATTTCTATAGACCAAAATAAGATGATTTGGCTCAAATCCATAACAGCTGATGTGCAAAACTCCAGTTTGGCTATCCTTACATCGGCGACAGAACAGGGATGCTTTTTTCAATATCTATTTTATTATTGCCCTTTACCACATCATGAAGTTCTCTTTTGTTTTTTTGAGCTCATACAGACCTAGGTTAATGTTTTGCTGATCAGTTCTATTTTTTGTCTATAGAGTTTTTAAACTTTGCAATGATGATTTCACCTGTAAAAAGTTATAAGGCCTTTACTATTATATTATGTGTTGTATGTATTTATTATGTGTGCACACTTGTGTTTTGTGTTATATGTTTGAATGTGTGTATGTCCATATATCATATATGATGAGTGCTCATGAAAAAATGGGTCCATTTTTTTTTTAATTCACGTGAATTAAATAGTTTAATTTAAACGGGGTAAACAACTGTTCAGGATTGTTTTAATATGAGAAAAAATAGGAGGTTAACAGACCTGTTTTTTTACTTTTACCTTTTTTTCATTATATTTAATAATTCTCTTCAAGATAATGTAAATTGTTATGAAAATTGTTTTCTTTTAGTGCCTTCTGGAATGTTACATAATTTTTTCTTTAGCCATTATTGCCAGAATTCCTATCTTTATCCCAGTGCCGGTGAAGACAAAGATAAAACCAATATACAGGTTCTGCAATACCCATCACTGAACTGCTTGCAGAACTTGCTTGGAATATGTATCACTTGTGTGCATTGTGAACTCACTTGTATGCATTGTGAACTATCTGCTGGTGCAGCGAATTGTGGTAGTGTTTGGATACTTATGCTGATTCTGTCATCAGTGGTACAATTTTTCCAAAAGGAGCCCTCAATTGGCTTGGTGTATCTTCCCTATTCTCGTTTGATAGAGGTCAGGAAACTTACAGAGGAAGGCGAAAGAATTCATCCACAATGACTGCTCTTTTGGCCATTTTTGTTTTGGATGCACACATGGGATCTTTCTTTAGATCTATCAGATTCTGAGATTCAAAGCCACAACCTCACTCAGGGCCAAGAGGCTGATTCAGACACATCCCTTTCCAAAGCAATTAAGCAAAGAGCCACAGGTGATGCCCATTCCTTCCATTTGAATACTGTTTTCTTCAGGCTTCACAAAGGGGTGGCCTGAGGCAAAGACCTTCCTAACATTCAGGGCAAGGGAACCATAGGTAAGCAAATTGCCCAAAGCAGGGTTTCTCCACTGAGACTTTTCTGTTTACAATGATATCTGAGGTTTCTGAAATCTTCCCTTTCCCTTCAGCTATGCAGTACATGGCCATCTCACAGAGTTTGGAGGTGGTACATATCTTGAACACAAAACAATGAGGCTATTCTGGAGAGAGGCCAGAATTCAGGAATAAAACAGGAACTTAGGAAGATAGTAGGTGTTGCCTGTCCATAAGACAAGCAACAGTCCATTCATAAAAAGGGCAGAATGAATGCCTGGAAGCTTCCTACTAGACAGGACACCTCCATTGATGCATTCTCTTTTCTAAAGACTACAACAACGGACACAGTGCATATACAGACATAGAAAAACTCGCCCTGTCAAATGACTTACTAGAAACAGTCAACTCCAAACCAAACAAACCACCTTTCCTACCTATTCTCAGAACATGAGACAAAACCATGAACTCACACCCACACCCACAAAGGAACCTCCTTCCCACAAGTAGGTCTGTGACTATCTGTAGTGTCCTCTGTCTGGTGGACCATACTATGTTCTTCCAAAATGGCCTGTCTTGTATCAGAACAGGCCTTCTTTGCCAACTCTGTTAAGTTGTCAGAAGCCAGCAGCTTTCTCAGGGAAGGCCCCTCTTCAGAGTTCTCCTGGCATTTGGCCATCCTCACATAAGGAGGTAACAAGAAATACTGACTCTGTCCTTGGTAAATTCAAACAAGTGTGCCCACTGGGACTGGGAATGGGACTGGCTCTGGGTGCCTGGCTTCCTGGATCCCAGGTTCAGAGAGTTCCATAACCAAGGAAGTGAGGTAGGTCACTTCCTTCAGGAATTGAATGAGGTCAATACCTTGGCAACCACTTTGTCCTAACAGTTGTTTACAAGGGTCCCATGAGATGGAGGCTGCCCCTACTTCCTCTGACACATTCATTAGTTAGAATGGTATATCAACCATAGGCACCAGGGAACAGCTCTCCACACAGGCCTGTTTTGGTCCATCTTTTCTACATTAAGAACAGAGTGGCTGACTCAGACAGAATACTTCATACTGACCGGGTTTTTTGCCATGGAAGATGATTTTGCTATTTCAGGTCCTTCAGAGCTGCCTAAGTTTTCTCCAGGGAACATTTCTGCATGAACCTTTGAGGTTCTCAGCAGGTGGAAGATCCCCTACATTCCTGTATTGTAAGACCAACTCTGTCCCTGCTCTATTGTAAAGTTAGATTGAGGGAACAGTGTATGCTTAGGGTTAATAACAGGTTCGATTTGGGTTAGGAATCATTCTGAGGGGTGCATAATGGTATTGGGAACCTGCAATATTTACAAGAATATAGAGGTAAAATATAAGCATGAAAACAGAAATCTAGTTATGATTTGAAGCCCAGAAGTGCATCGGGCCCTTGATTGGGATACTTAGCTTTGAATTATATTCTGCACAGATGTCTCAGATAAATCGATATACAATAGTAAGTGATAGGATCAGACATTTTCAACAGGCTTGAGGTTGAATATATAATCTTAGGAAGAAACAAATATTTAGTCACCAATAGGATTGACATTTGACAGCAGTAGGCAACCTGGACATTGATGTTTTTAGTAATCCATACTCACTTTCCATTTAGACTTCGGTACAAACATTAGTGTGACATTTGCATTTTGTGAAAGAAGTCACATGAAAAGACCAGTGAAGAAACCTCGTGGAAAACATGTATTTTGAATTAGGAAGTGATGGAATGTAAAACAAAATGCCTATTAATTTCTTAACTTGTTGATGAAATATATACCCTATCATGTGTATTAACTGAAGAAATAGAAATCTACCAGTATTGAATAAAAATGAATGACAAAATACACATCATGTCCCATAGAAATGTACTTGCATTGATATCAAACTGGGTCAGTTACTGCAGAAATATTAGGATTTGTATGCACCATTTACTGAAGTTAGTTTTCAGTACTAGGAATCAAATATGTAGTTCAGGTGGATGAATATTTCTCAGAATAATTTTGTGAAAAGTTGATTATTAATCCACATACATGAAAATGAATGAATTTACGGAGTGTATAGTAAGACACATATATTTCACATTTTGAAAAATCTAGAGTGTGTGTGTATATACATAAACACACACACACACACACACACACACAGACATTAAAAAGTAGCAATATATGCCAATTGAAATTCACCATGAAATATATGTCATCCACAGATCGAAATAAATTCGTTTTACTGAACATGGATTCATGTATAATATTGTTGTACTAGGAAGATCAACAATAGTCTGAATTTTCAGTTCCAACAGCATTCAGGAGGAGTGATCTCTTCTCACAATTTGTATCTGCCAAGTCAGCCACCTCACAAGAATGTACGTGTGGTACCAGGTAGGATTCTATATGTGCATATTAAAATACATGTACTGAATAGGCTACAGAAAAAGGGAGACAGGAATTCACATATTCGTTAACTTTAAAAACACATGGAGAACCATTTAAAAAAAAATTGACTAGATTTATAACATATACCCTATATAATGCAAAAGGCAATTCCAATGATACATCATTCGTCCTCTTAACTGCTTGTATTTCTATTCTTTTTGGGTTAATTTTCCCCATCATATTAGGATTAGTAGTCAGAGTCTAGTTGGGCATGTGTTAGTGTCAGGGATTCAGTATTTCAAATGGAAATTTGGAAAACGATTCCAATGTTTATGCAAATATGTGCTACAAAAATATCTTCCCACTCTCATCCTGAACAATGCCTTGACTTTACCTTCATTACAAGTAAAACACAATTAGAGTGGAAGAGTTAGATAATCTGTGAATACTTATCTGGAATCGAATATGTTCAGGAGTTCACAAACTTGGAGGTGGTAGAGAAGATTCCAAAAGTAAGGGAAAGGGAAAAACTCCACAAACATGGAGCTCTGCTGGACTAAAAACTTCTTGAGTAACTGCCTCTGAGCTTGGGCACTTGAAATATATGTTGTAGTCAGGAGATTTAGCTTCCTTTGTAGTGAGACCATCAAATCTGGGTATGATTCTATGTGACCTGGAATACATGATTTCTTATTTTCCAAAAAACATTAGGAAGCAGTCCTTAATTCTCTCTTTGTAGGTAAACTGTGGCCACTGGGGGCTAATTGTCTACCCTTTTGAACTCTTAAGCCATTTGGTCATCCTCCAGTTTTCCTGGTGTTTCTTGCTGCTGCATTGGGAATTTGGTATTTGCTTCACGAAATACAAGGAATTCAACTGGGACACAGTGCTGGAGGCAGTTCTGTCACGTGTGGTGGGTCAGGGTCTGCAGGAGAATGCACCAACCAGGCTTCTATCCCACATAGCTTGCCTCCTTAACCATAGCAACCTGATTCTAAACATTGGCCTGAATCCTCTCCATATAACAAGATGCCTTTACATAGAAGCGTCTGGTGGCTGCACCATGTCAGGCACAAGCCAATTGGAAGCCAATGGCAGATCCACATGGCCCAACCACAGATTTTTTTTTTTTTTTATCACACACCTGCCCATCACTGCACTAGGCCCACTACTCAGCAGGGTCCAACTTACTGGAATCTCTGTTCTACACCATTTTCATGAAACTCAGTCAATCATGTCACTGTCCTGCATATTCATGATCAGCAACAGGACATCCAAAGTTTCTCCAGTACCATCTGGTCATGGGAATTTCAAAAATTTCATGGTATTTATCTAGCAATTTTTCAAGGATGAATTTGGCAGCATGTGGGTTTCAATTCATTCAGGGACCATTAAGTGTTTTGGAAGTTCATTTCAAAGAAAGTTCTGGAGAAATCTCACAGGCAAGGTTTCCCAAAGATTGGCCAAAAGGTCACATAAATCCATGCCCATTGAGGTCTACAATGTGAGGTCCATGTGTGTTATGACTCTCAACTAAGCCTGCCAAGTGTTTCAGAATAAAATCATGTGATATCCAGCCTGAGATTCCCAGTGATCTCTGGAAAGCCACCCTGGGCCTAGATGTCAGTTTCCAAGGGTGACTCTCATACTTGGCTTCCTAAAATCCCAACCCAATTTATGGCAATACTTCTCTAAGTTCTATTCCTGTACTCAGTCTCTAAGGGGAATCACGCCACAGTTCAAACCCAGGTGGACTCATTCCTGTATTATAAGACCATCCATTCCAACTGCCACAAAAATGACCACAATTAAAACCAAAACACTCCCACATGGCCCTCATCTTCTTCCATATAGACACTCATCATATCCTCTGGCTGGAGATTTACATGAGGAATGCAGCCCAAGACAGTGTCCAGAATACGCTCCCTTGCTCCTCGTTTACCTAAATTCTGAGTGACCTGGACACCCTTCCTTTGAACCAGGAGTGATCAAATAGGACTGCCATTAATACTTATCCACTTCTCAAATTTGAGACCTACTGACTGTTGGGTTTAGATTCTTTATGTTAATTGGAGTCATGAGAAAACCCAAGCACCTATGTGCTAGCCTCTGCAGGGATTTGAAGAACTCATTTGACCTAAAGGATCCCTATTCTCACTTGATTGATGTCAGAAACCTTACAGAGGAAGGCGAAAGACTTATCCACAATGACTGCTCTTTTTGTCATTTTGGTTTTGGATGCACACATGGGATCTTTCTTTAGATCCATCAGTTGCTGAAAATCTAAGCCACAGCCTAACACAGGGCCAAGACGCTGATTCAGACAAATCCCTTTGCAGAGCAATTAAGCAAAGAGCCACAGGTGATGCCCATTCTTTTTATTTGAAAAAGGTTTTCTTCAGACTTCACAAAGCGTTGGCCTGAGGCAAAGACCATCCTGACATTTAGGGCAATAGAACAATAGGTAAGAAAAGGCGCAAAGCAGGGTTTCCACAATGAGACATTACAGGTCAAACTGGTATGTGAGTTTTCTGAGATGCTCGCCATTCACTTCAGCTATTCAGTACATGGCCATGTCACAGAGCTTGGAGGTGGTACATATCTTGGATACAAAGCCATGAGCCTATTATGGATAGTGGCCAGATTTCAGGAAGAAAACAGGAACTTAGGAAGATCGTAGGTGTTGCCCATCAATATGGCAAGCCGCATTTCATTTACAAATTGGGCAGGATGAATGCTGGTAAGCTTTCTAATAAACAGGACACATCAATTGATGCATTCTCTTTTCAAAAATCTATAACCATGGACACAGTGGGATACAGAGACACAGAAACACTCGCATTGTCAAACGACTTACTAGAAACAATTCAGTCCAAACCAAACAAACATCATTTGTACCTATTCTCAGAACAAGAGCCAAATCCACAAACCCACACCCACACCCACAAAGGCACCTCTTTCCCCCAAGTAGGTTGTGACTATTTGGAGTGTCCTCTGTCTGTGGGACATTCTGGTTCCCCCGAAATGGCCTGTCCTGTCTCTGATCTTGTGTCCTTTTCCAACTCTCTGAAGTTGTCAGGAGCCAGTGGTGAGCCACTACCTGCTTTCTCATAAAAGGTCCGTCTTCAGAGATTTCCTGCCATTTGGCCATCCTAACATCAGTAGGTACCAAGAAAGATTGACTCTGCCCTCGGGAAATCCAAAAAGTGAAACCACTGCGACTGGGACTAGGACTGGCACTGTTTGACTGGCTTCCTGGATCACAAGTTCAGAGAGTTCCATCACCAAGGAAGTGAGGTGAGGTCACTTCCGTCAGAAACTGAATGAACTCACTGCCTTGTCAACCACTTTGTCCTAAGAGTTGCTTCCAAGCTTCCCATGAGATGGAGGCTGCCCCTGCTTCCTGTGACACTTTCACAAGTTAGAATGGTATATCAACCATAGGCACCCAGTAACAGCTCTCCACACTGGTCTCATTTGGTCCATCTTCTCTACATTAAGAATAGAGAGGCTGATTCAGACACAACCCTTCACCCTGACCAGGTTGTTTTCAATGGAAAATGACTTTTGCTCTCTCAGGTCCTTCAGAGGTGCCTACATCTTCTCCAGGGATTATGTCTGCATGGACCTTTGAGGTTCTCAGCAGGTGGAAGATCCACTACATTCCTGTATTATAAGACCAACTCTGTCCCTGCTCTTCTGTAAAGTTAGATTGAGGTAAGAGTGTATGTTTAGGGTTAATAACATGTTTGATTTCGGTTAGGAATCATTCTGCTGAATGAATAATGGTATTGGGAACCTGCAATATGTATAAAAATATAGAGGTAAAATATATGTATAAAAACAGAAATCTAACTAACATTTGAAACCCAGAAGGGCACTGGGGCCTTGATTGAGATATTTAGCTTTGAATAAATCGATATACAATGGCATAGGACCTTGTACCTTGGATAATAGAATGTAGAAGAGAACATCCAGTCAAAAAGGATAGTCGGTAGTGAAAGGTTAATAAAATAGGTACTTGTCACTTCCTGTTTTTCCTTATGCTTAACAAAACACTGTTGAAATATTGAGAACTGTTTGCTCATCTTGTTCCCAGAATGTGCTGTTTCCAACTGCCAAAGGGTAGAATGTACTCCCTCACCCATTTGCACGCAAACCGACCACTCGCCAAGACCCATCAGTAAACTTCCCTCCCTGCCCTCTCCAAGGAAAGTATATATGTTCTGCTTAAACTGCTCTCAGGGCTCTCTGCTCTATTCAAGTGAGCTCTGAGCCCCAGCATGCTGGACCCCCAATAAACCCTTTGCTTTTGGATAAGACAGTCTCTTGGTGGTCTCTTCCTTCAATGCTCGCCCGACCTTTACATATGGAGATTCCACCGAGTTCTGGCAGCGGCAGACAAGAGACCCTAACGGGCTCCTCTTGGGTTAAGCAAGGCTCCTCTTTCTGGTTTCAGTGTTAATCTTAGGGCTTGGAAAAATGGCTGTCAATGAAGAGCGTGATCTCTCTCCAATGGTGGCTGACAGACATGTCACAGAGCCACAGGCCACGTCCCTGGGGGACGCCCCAAAGGACTCGGAAAATCGAGGAACAATAGTCTTCTCGACTCAGTGATATTTTGTATCGGATTCGGTATTGCCAGCCCATTGGGTTTTGCTGGCTACTCAGTCCTGGTCTCTGTTTTGGATGTCCATTGAATGTCTTTATTGACTTGTTTTGTCTGTGTCGTCTGCCCTTGCATTCACTCTTTGTGTATCTTTCATTATGGGACACAGTACTTCAATACCCATGTCCCTGACCCTTGATCACTGGACCAAATTTCACTTAAGGGCTCAGAATCTTTCCTTTTTCAGTGAAACGCTGGACCTGCCAGACTCTCTGTGCCTCAGAATGGCCCACCTTTGGACTTAGATGGCCTCTAGAAGGATCTTTCTGCTTCCCACTAATTTAATAAGCCAGAGATATTGTCTTTCAACTGGGCACACATAGCCATCCGGATGAACAGCCATATATCTTAACTTGTCAGGACCTCTGCAAATCTCCTCCTCCATGGGTGAAGCATTTCCTTGCCCCTGCCCCCACTCCTACTCCTTCGCCCACGATCTCTCAAACCCTCTTCTCCTCCTCCTCCTCCACCCTCTGTTCTCCCTGAGTCACAAGATTTGACTCTACTGGACTCTCCTCCCCTCCTTATTCCCTGCCCTCGTCCCCCAACCACCAACACCCTCTAAGTGATTCCTCTGCAGCTGACTCAGCCTCTCCACCGTTGGACGAAGCCAAGCTAGCCCAGCGCCCTCCAGATAACTCATCCGCGGCACACACAGCCCCTCCTCCCCAGAAGGAAGCTGGCCTGGCTAAGGGAACTCGCTGGCGGCGAATGTTTGAAAACCCTGGAACTCCTGTGATGATCCCCCTATGTCCCTACGGGCCAATGATTGACAAAGGCAATGGGGGGAAAATGCAAGCCTACCAATATTGGCCTTTCTCCTCTTCAGACCTATATAACTGGAAAAATAACAATCCCCATTTTTTCGAGGATTCTACCCGGCTCACATGTCTGGTTGAGTCATTGATGTTTTCAGAGCCACCTACTTGGGATGACTTTCAACAACTCCTAGGGACTCTCTTTATGACAGAGGAACAAAAGAGAATCCTCCTGGAAGCTAGAAAAAAAATCCTAAGACCAGATGGGAGACTGACATATCTTCCCAACATAATCAAAGCCGGCTTTCCCTAGAATCAACCCAACTGGTTCCCCAAAACTTTGAAGGTAGAAAGCATCTGTCCACTTCTCACCGGGTTCTAATAGTGGGCATCCGAGTGGCCGCTAGGTGACCAACTAATTTGGCCAAGGTAATAGAGATTATTCAAGGGCCTGATAAATCTGCCTCTATGTTTCTAGAGAGAATTATGGAGGCATAGGATATATACTCCTTTCAATACTCATGCAGAGGATCAAAAGGCATCTGTCACAATGGCCTTTATGGGGCATGCTGCCCTGGATATTTAAAGAAAGTTACAATGCTTAGATGGATTACAAGATATGACTTTGAGAGATTTAGTCAGAGAAGCCGAGAAAGTATACTATAAAAGAGAAACTGAGGAAGAGAAGAGAGCAAAGGGAGGATAAAAGAAACAAAAGACAGACTAATGAGTTGACTAAGGTCCCGGTCACAACAACCAAAGGGCCAGAAAATAAGAAACAGGGAGACAGGAAGGGATACCTGGTCCCACGCCAGAGGCCCCCCTGATCTCAGATCAATGTGCCTACTGTAAAGAAAGAGGACACTGGGTTCAAGAGTGCCCTAGAAAAAGACAGCCACGGGAGGCAGCCATTCTGACTCTTGAGGATGACTACAAAAGTTGGGGCTCAGATCCCCTCCCCAAACTCAGCGTAACTTTTGAAGTGGAGGGGACCCCAGTGAACTTTGAAGTGGATACAGGGGCAATAAACTCAGCCCTTAAGGCCCCATTAGGCCCTCTATCAAATAAAAGGTCTCTAGGTCAAGGGGCTAATGGCTGTAAATGTCGGGCTTGGACAACTAAGAGGACCATGGACCTGGGAAAAGAAAAAATCCATCACTTTTTTTTAGAAATCCCTGAATGCCTGGCCCCATTGATGGGCAGAGATCTGCTCACCAAGCTCCGGACCAAAATAAGTTTTAACCCTGAAGGCCCCCAAGTGGAATTTCTAAATCTTCCAGTAAAAACTCCTACAGTCATGGCTCTAACTATGTCAGTAGAAAATGCATATCAACTCACTCACCTTGGTTCAAAGAAACTGCAGGTATTTCTGAAGTATCAAAAACAGAGTTTTCCACTAACAGACTCACAGCAAAATGAAATAACTGAATGGGTATAAAAACCCTGTTGCTTCCATCAATTGCTTAATGTTTACCCTTTCAAGCTTCCTGCAGGAAAGCACCTACGAGGAACCAGACCAGGACAATTCTGGGAAGTGGACTTTACTGAAATTAAGCCAGCAAGGTATGGACATAAATATCTCCTAGTCTTTGTAGATACATTTTCAGGATGGATTGAAGCCCTCCCCACAAAAAGAAAAAAGAAGAAAAGAAACAGCGCAAATGATGCTCAAGAAGATAGTGGAAGATATTTTTCCAAGATACGTCCTGCCTAAGGTAACAGGGTCTGATAATGCACAGGGGTTCATGGCCCAGGTAAGTCAGGGGTGAGCCAGGAACCTGGGGGTTAATTGGAAGTTATATTGTGCTTATGGACCCCAGAGTTGAGGACAGGACAGGGTGAAAGAATGAATAGAACCATTAAAGAGACCTTAACAAAATTCAGCTTAGCGACCAGCATAAAAGATTGGACTATGCTCCTGCCTTATGCAAATTTTCATGCAAGAAATACTCCCTCTGTTTCTTGAGTAACCTCACCCCCTGTGAAATTCTCTATGGGGCCCCTCCACCAGTAAGGGACCTAACCCCAACTCTAAGACCTAACGATCCCTTCCATACCCCCTTTCTTGACAGACTTAAAGCTCTTGAAAGAACTCAGCGATACCTATAAAAACAGCTTGCCACTGCCTACCAAACTGGGGATGAGGGGACTCCACATCAATATCAATTAAGAGACTTCATCTATGTAAGACACCATCAGGTGTCATCCCTGGAACCCCGCTGGAAAGGACCATACCAGGTGCTACTTATAACACGTACAGTGGTAAAGGTAGACGGAATCACTTCCTGAATCCATGCCTCTCATCTCAACCCTGCGCCCTGTCCAGACTCTTTCTGCAAACTGTAAAAGACTAGTACAACTTTCAAATTGCGTATTCGCCATGTGGATAAGGCTATAGACTGACCCCTTGGCCACAAATAGTCCTAACCCTCATCAGCCCGTTCAGCAGCGATGGCTGATCACAAATCCTACTGGAAAAAAAAGTATAATCTAACTTGCATACAGCCATCTTAGGGACCTGGTGGCCATCTCTCCACCCAGACATTTGTCAGTTGGCTATAGGTCTTTCCTATTGGGATATCCCTGATGAAGAGGATCCCACTAAAATACCATTAAATACCATCCATACCATAGGTAATGGAAACAAACATTATTGATGTGGGGACACGCGAGCCAGATGCAGGTTGGCTAGCCTGGATTACTATGTTTGCCTGGCAGACTATCAAAGCCACAAACAGTCACGGCTGTGTGGGGGAAAAGCCGACTTTTTCTGTAAGTCATGGGGATGTGAGCATACAGGGGCTGCCTGATGGAACCCAAACTCCTCATCTAATTCAGTACAGAGCATTGGCCATACTACCAATTAGATAACCAAAACCGATGGCCCCCAGAGGGGTCTCTAGATCCTCAAATTCTGTGTGACCTTTTTTTTTTTAAAGAGAGAGTGAGAGAGAGAGACAGAGAGAACTTTTAATATTTATATTTTAGTTTTTGGCCGACACGACATCTTTGTATGTGATTCTAAAGATCGAACCCGGGCCACACGCATGCCAGGCGAGCGCGCTACCGGTTGAGCCACATCCCCAGCCCCGCATGACCTTTTAAACTTCTGAAAGTGCTCAAAAGGGTGAAAGGAGGTTTCCCTATGGGCAGGAATTTTCAATCCTTCGCTCACATCATGAACTATGCTTATACAATAGATCCTCACCTTCAGCCTTCTGCTCCAGAGTCTCTGCTGTCACTCCCACCTCAGCAACCAGATTTCTCCCCTCCAATTATTAGATCAAAAACCCAAACCTCCGCTGGTTTTCAGACCATTGCCCCCTTGCTGAGGTAGCAGGTACTGAGGTACCCCTCCACCCACTCACTCCTCTCTTCTCCTGTCAGTGCCTACACCGGGTCCCACCAGGTCCTCTTACCAGCTAACCCAAAGCTAAAACCACCTGAGGAGAGCCCTCAGACCCCTATACAAGATGTAATGAAAATGGCCTTTAATGTTGCTTGTCATCACTGAAAAGGGTTTACTAAGAATTTAAAGTCCCTCACATGCGTTTTGGGATACTCACTCTTGTCTTCCCCTCTGCTCTACCTGTTCTACTGCTCAAGTTTTTGTTGCTAGGAAAATCCCAAACCCCTTTCCCATTATTCTTTTACATCTCTCCTTCCTCATTCTCAGATCCTCGGAGCTGCTGTCAGCCCCACCTTTCCTGTATTCCCCTTCTGTACCAGGCCCACAGAAAAGTCTTAATTGACTTTCTACAGAAGTCTTCACCATGGATGACTTTAGGACTTTCAGCAAAAGAGTCCCTATAAAAGAGTTCAATGTAGATAAACTTCCTCTTTTATTGTTGCCTTGTTCTACTTGGCCACTGGCTAAAAAAATCAGCACTCTTATGCTAGACACCCCCTTACTTGTTTTCCACAAAATATGTGAACAAGACCTCTGCCCGTGAGCTGGGGCTTTACTGAGATGGCTACATTTCTAAGATAAAGAAGTTACCAACTGGGCTCCGTGGTAACACCTGGCAGGGGGCAAAAATAAGAAAGGTAAGAAAAAGCTCTCCCCCTTCCACGTGTCCTTGAAAAGTTAACTTGCCCAGAACAGAGGAAAAAACAGAAACAAAAACTGGTTTTTTGAACATCTGCAGACTGTGAACTTCTGAGCCCCTTCCATGTTGGGTACAAAATTCTGAAATTACCTAAACATGAGTTTCAGGGGATTAATTGATTACAACAGAAGCAATGCCCTCTAAATCTGGTTGCAACCAAATAGGACGGTTTCCCTGTCTTCGGTGCTATCTTAGGAGCCTTACCTACAACAGCCTAATTCTATATAATTAAACATTGTTTATGTTTTAAAGAAATGGACAACAGATGTGATTAATTGTGTAATGGTGCAGATGTTTCCCAGAGTGCTCTAACATGATGCAGATTCATTTGAAGATCAAATAGGGGGGCATACAACCCGTTTCAACTGGGAACATATATCCCTCACTTTAGCCATCCTATTAGGAATAGGAGTTGCTGCAGGGTTGGGCACAGGAACCACTGCACTGGTCCATGGGACACAACAAATGACCCAATTTGAAGCAGCAATAGACCAAAACAAAGATATTAGATACCTCCATCAGAGCTTTGCATGAATCTTTAACCTCTCTCTCTGAAGTTGTTTTACAGAACAGGCGAGTGACACAAAACACACACACACAGAAAAAAAAATAGCAATATATATGTCAATAAAAATTCATCATAAAATATATATTATCCACAGATCCAAAAATATTCATTTTACTGAACATGGATTTATGCATAATGTTGTTCAACTAGGAAGCTCACCCATAGGTTGAATATTCAGTTCCAACACGGTTTAGTAGGAGTGATCTCTTCTCACAATTTGTACCTGCCAAGTCATCCACCTCACAAGAATGTATTTGTGGTACCACGTAGGATTCTTTATATGCATATAAAAATACATGTGCTGAATAGGCTACAGAGAAAGGGAGACAGGAATTCACATATTTGTTTACTTTAAAAAAACATGGAGAACTATTTCAATAAAAAATTGACTAGATTTAACTCCTACTCTGTATCATGCATAGGCAAGTCCAAATATACACCGTGCCTCCTCTGAACTGCTTGTATTTCTATTCTGTTTGGGTTATATTTCTCCATCCTATTAGGATTAGTAGTCAGAGTCTGGTCGGGTATGTATCAGTGTCAGGGATTCAGTATTTCGAATGGAAAATAGGAAATTGAATCCAATGTGTATGCAAATATATGCTACACAAAAATCTTCCCACTCTCATCCAGAACAATGCTTTAATATTACCTTTGCCTCAAGTGAGACACAATTAGAGGAGAAGAGTTAGAAAATCTGTGAATACCTATCTGGAATGGAAAATGCTCCAGATTTCACATCTTTGATGGAGGTAGAGGATTTTCTAAAAGTAAGGCACGGGGTAAACACTCCACAAACATGGAGCTCTGCTGGCCTAAAGACTTTTTGAGAATCTGCCTCTGAGGTCGGGCACTTGAAATATAGGTTGTTGTCAGGAGCTTTAGCTTCTTTTGTAGTGAGACCATCAAAGCTGGGTCTCCATCTCTTTGACCTGAAGAACCTGGTTTCTTATTTTCCAATGAACATGAGGCAGCAGGCCTGAATCATCTCTTTGTAGGTAAACTGTGACCACTGGTGACTTAGTGTCTCTCTGAGTGAACTGTGAAGCCATTTGGTCCTCCTCCACTTTTTGTGGTGTTGTTCCTGCTGCACTGGGAGTTTGATATTCGCTTCATGAAATACAAATATTCCAACTGGGACACAGTGCTGGAGGGAGTTCTGTCACGTGTGGTGGGTCAGGGTCTGCAAGAGAATGCACCAACCAGGCTTCTATCCCTCATAGCTTGCCCCATTGCCCCCTTGTCCATATCAACCTGATTCTGAACATTGCCCTGAAACCTCTCCATATAACAAGATGGCATTACATATAAGGATCTGCTGGCTGCACCATGTCAGTCACAAGCCATTTGGAATCCAATGGTAGATCCTCATGGCCCTACCACGGATATTTTAACACACACCTGCCCACCACTGTTCTAGGCCCACTACTCAGCAGACTCCAAAGTACTGGCATCTCTGTTCTACACCATTTTCATGAAACCCAGTCAATCAGGCACTGTCTTGTATACTCATGATCAGCAACAGGACATTCAAAGGTTCTCCAGTGCCACCTGGTCATGGGAATTTCAATAATTACATGGTGTTCTTCTAGTCATTTTTTAAGGATGAAGTTGGAGGCACTGTGGGTTTCACTTCATTCAAGAACCATTAAATGTTGAGGAAGCTCATTTCAATGAAAGTTCTGGAGAACTCTCACAGGCAAGGCTTACCAAAGAGAGGCGAAAAGATCACATGAAGGCAGGCCAATTGAGGTCTACAATGTTAGGTCTATGTGTGTTTTGACTCTCAACTATGGCTGCCAAGTTTTTCACAATAAAATCATATGATATATTGGCTGATATTCCCAGTGCTATGTGGAAAGCCACCCTGAGCCCATGTCTCAGTTTCCAAGGGCGACTCTCATGCGTGGCCTCCTGAAGTCCCATCACAATTCATGGAAATACTTCTCTGAGGTCAGTTCCACAACACAGTCACTAAGGGGAATCACACCAGAGTTCAAGCCCAGGTGGACCCAGACCTTTCTTCCAACCGCCACACAAATGACCACAATTAAAACCAAAACTCTCCCACATGGCCCTTATCTTCTTCCATATAGCCACTCTGGTAACCTCTGGCTGGAGGATTCCATGAGGTCTCAGCCAAAGAGAGTGTCCAAAATAGGCTCCCTTTCCCCTATTTTGCCTAAAGTCAGAGTGGCCTGGACACCCTTTCCATGAACCAGGAGTGATCAATTAAGCCTCCCATTAATACTGCTCTGTTTCTCCAATTTGAGGCCTACTGACTTTCAGGTATAGATTCTTTATGTGATTTGAAGTCATGCGAAAACCCAAGCACCTCTGCAGGGCTTTGAAGAACTCGTTTGACCCAAAGAATACCTATTCTCACTTGATGGAGGTCAGGAACCTAACAGAGGAAGGCGAGAGACTTCATCCACAATGACTGATCTTTTGGCAATTATGGTTTTGGATGCAGACATGGGATCATTCTTTAGATCCATCAGGTGCTGAGAATCAAAGTCACAGCCACATACAAGGCCAAGAGGCTAAATCAGACACATCCCTTTCCAAAGCAATTAAGCAAAGAGCCACAGGTGATGCCCATTCATTTCCATTTGAAAACTGTATTCTTCAGGCTTCACAAAGGGGTGGCCTGACTCAAAGTCCTTCCTGACATTCTGGGCAACAGAACAATAGGTAAGCAAAAGGCAAAAAGCAGGGTATATCCACTGAGACTTTCCTGGTCACACTGATATCTGAGTTTTTTGAGATGCTGGCCATTCCCTTCAGCTATCCTGTACATGGCCATGTCAAAGACCTTGGAGGTGGTACATATCTTGGACACAAAACCATGAGCCAATTCTGGAGAGTGGCCAGAATTCAGGAAGAAAACAGCGACTTAGGAAGGTAGTAGGTATTGCCCATCCATAAGGCAAGCTGCACTCCATTCATAAATTGGGCAGGATAAATACTGGGAAGCTTTCTACTAGACAGGACACATCCATTATTGCATTTTCTTTTCTCATGTCTACAACAGTGGACACAGTGGGATACACAGACATAGAAACACTCATCTTGTCAAACGACTTACTAGAAACAGTTCACTTCAAACCAAACAAACCACCTTTCCTACCTATTATCAGAACATGAGACAAAACCACAAACCCACACTCACAAAGGCACCTCCTTCCTTCAAGTATGTGTGTGTCTCTCCAGAGTTTACTCTGAGTGGTGGGCCATACTATGTTCCCCCGAAATGGCCTGTCCTTTCTCAGATCTGGTTTCCTTGGCCAACTCTGTGAAGTTGTCAGGAAAAAGTGATGAGCCACTACCTACTTTCTCAGGAAAAGTCCCTCTTCAGATCTCTCCTGGCATTTGGCCATACTCAACTCAGTTGGTACCGAGAAAGACTGACTCTGTCCTTGGAAAATCCAAACAACTGAGCCCACTGGGACTGGGACTGGGATTGCCTCTCGGTGTCTGGCTTCTTGGATAGCATTTTCAGAGAGTTCCATCACCAAGTAAATGAGGTATGTCACATTCTTTGGAACTGAATGAGACCACTGCCTTGGCAACCCCTTTGTCCTAACAGTTGCTTCCAAGGGTCCCATGAGATGGAAGCTGCCCCTACTTCCTGTGACACTTTCACAAGTTAGAATGGTATATCATCCATAGGCACCCGGGAACAGTTCTCCACACAGGCCTGATTTGGTCCATCTTCTCTACAATTAGGAGAGAGAGGCTGATTCAGACTCATCCCTTCATCCTGACCAGGTTGTTTGCCATGGAAGATGACTTTTGCTCTCTCAGGTCCTTCATACCTCCCTACAACTTCTCCACGTATCATTTCTGCATTCACCTTTGAGGTTTTCAGCAGGTGGAAGGTCCCCTACTTTCCTGTATTTTAAGAACAACTCTGTCCCTGCTCTTCTGTAAATTGAGATTGAGGGAACAGTGTATGTTTAGGATTAATAACAGGTTCGATTTGGGTTAGGAATCATTCTGTGTGATGAATAATGGTATTGGGAACCTGCGATATTTACAAAAACATAGAGGTGAAATATAAGTATGGAAACAGAAATCTAGGTATGATTTTAAGCCCAGAATGGCATTGAGCCCTTGGTTGGGATACTTAGCTTTGAATTATGTTCTGTAACCATGTCTCAGATAATTCGATATACAATGTCACAGGACCTTGTACCTGGGTAGATTGAATGTAGAAGAGAACATCTAGTCAAAAAGCGATAGTAGGTAGGATTAGGAGGATAGTCGGTAGGTTTAGGAAGAAGAGTGAGTATAGGATTTGGACCAAAAATTCTTTAGCAATAGGGTTTCGGTTAGAGAGTGAATGAAAATGTCAGCATATGTGAAGAGTCAGTCACAATGATGAACTGGGGAAAATATGTAGGAAATCAGGCATCAATAGAGACAATATGAAATCAGGCAAAGTATAAAGTGAGTGATAGGATTAGACATTTTCAAGAGGGTTGAGTTTGAATATATAAGCATTGGAAGAAACAAATATGATGTCACCAATAGGATTGACATTTGAGAGCATTAGGCAACCTGGACATGGATTTTTTTAGTTATCCATGTTCACTTTTCTTTTACGCTTTGGTACAATCATAAGTGTGACCATTACATTTTTTGTTCAGAATTTTACTGTGATAAAATGTATAAGTGGATCAGGTGACATGAGTATTTCTTCCACCATTTCTGGGAGCAATATTTTGAAGACATATACAGTAGTGTTAGGGGTACAAAGAGGTGTACCCTGTGTCTATGAATATAGAGATAATGCATGAGTAGACCATCCTGTGAATAAATAATATAACTGGTTCCACTTTAAATAATGGAATTGACATCTGAAACTATACAGGAAATCTTATGTTGATATACAATCATTTATTCCAACCAGTTATACATCTAATGGAAATATTAGGATTATGGTTTATCATGAAGGGTGTTTGAGTTTTGCTTCATAAGTGATTATAAAAAATGAAAATATTGTGATTGGAAAAAAGTCTTATGAAAAGACCATTCAAGAAACATGGAGGAATACATGTGTTCTGAAGCAGGAAGTCATTGATCATGAAAAAAATGCCTATATGTTTTCTAACTTTTGGATGAAATATATATCCTATGATGTGCATAAACTGAAGAAATAGTAATGTACCAGTGTTGAATAAAAATGAACCGCAAAATACACATCATGTCCCCTAAGAATCTACTTGCATTGATGTTAACTGGGACAGTAACTGTAGAAATATTAGAGTTTGTATGCGCCATTCACTGAAATTAGTTTCAGTACTAGGAAACAAATATGTATTTCAGGTGGATGATTATTTCTGAGAATGATCTTGTGGAAAGTTTGTTATAAATCCACATATATGAATATGAATGAATTTAGCGAGTGTATAATAAGACACATATATTTCATATATACACACTCACACGCACAGATATTAAAAAGTAACAATATAGGAGATCCAACATGGCGGCGGGCATGGAGAAATCAAGTCTCTGACCTCTTATGCGCGGGCATAGGGAGTCGTAAACTGTCTAAATGCTATTTGCTCAGAATCACTAGGCAATGCTGACCTGACGTCGATCTGGGGCGAACAGTCTGGGACCTTCAGAACACACACAGAGCCCGGATCAGCTGCATACAAGCTCAGATTTGCCTGCTTCTCGTGACTCAGAACTAACGTTCCCGCTGAAATAACTGGTCGGCCCTTCTGAATTTACAGAGTTAAAAGCAAACTGAGCCTTCATAGGCAGTGGCCACTGGATTGAAATGGGGCTTGGGAGAGACAGTTAGGACCAACCGTTGCATTGGTCACCTGGCAAAAGGAATGAACGGTCACCATTTGCATGGGATAACACCATGGCAGAGAACTGACGTCATGGGCAGAGGAGATAACTTTATTGAAATCAGCACGACAGGTGTGTAATCCCCTATCCATCTCTCTCCACACAGCTGGGAAACCTTAAGGGCCCCTCACAGCTCTCCCTTAAGGGACCCTCCCAGCTCTCCCATGAGCAAGATAGCCAGACCAAGGGAATCAGGTGTGGCGCGGGACTCGCGGCGTGGAATTCCCAGCTACCGCTCCCACCAGTGCTGACAACCAGCACCAGCTAATGGGGGCATGGCTACCAGAGGGTAAGCAAATTTGCTGGGGGCTGTCAGCCCAAAGCTCTACAAACTTAGGGTCTGAGGAGGGCAAACAGGGAGAGTGTGCCAGGCGTTCATGAAAACAGGGCTACCAGGAGCAGAGACCTGACATGTAGCCAGTATTTTGGTGAGTGTCACAGTTGAGTGGAGCCTGGCTTGAGGAAACACAAGAGAAGGCCCTAGGTACTCAGGATTAGAGACCCACCCAATCTGGAAGGAAGAGCTGCTGCACAGTGATTGGTTCCCACCTATGGAGAGGAGACGCTTGGCCCAGTGAGTACAGCTCCACCTACTGAAAGAAAAGTTAATTGAAGTCTATGAATTCATGTATTTTTATTATTTTTTTATTTTTAGTTTTTTTTCTTTTTCTTTCATTTTCATTTTTTTGTTGTTGTTCTTCAACTTATTTTAATGTTTTTATTTTTTTAATTTTATTATTATTATTATTTTAAATTTTAATTTTCATTTTTTAAATTATCATTATTATTTTAAAAAATTATTTTTTCTTTATTTTCTATTTTTTTCTTTTGTCTTTTTATTTCTTTTCAATTTTCTTATTCCCTCTTCCTTGAATTCTACCTACCTATTCTCATTCTCTTTAGTGATTTCTTCCCATCCCTTCTGATATCTTTCCTCCCAAGCTTCAAATAAATTTATAAGAGTAAGCAGTATCTCAGCACTCAAACAGAACAAGAAGTAACATGAGCAGCATAAAAAGGCAAGAAAGAAAAGGAGTACAAACAATGAAGGACAACCTAAATTTTCAGGAGGACCTAGAATCATCAGAAAAATGGTCATATAAAGAACTGAAGGAATACCTTAGAGAGATGGAATGGAACCTTAAAGAGGATACGAGACAGCAAATCCATACAGTGAAAGAACACATTGAAAATGAATTACATAAACAGATAAAAGAAGAAGTTAAGCATCTTTATCAGGGATAGAGATTATAAAAAAATCAAACAATAATTCCAGAAATGAAGGAAACGATAAACCAAATTAAAAACTCAATTGAGAGTATCACTAACAGAGTGTAGCAAGTAGAATACAGAATGTCACATAATGAAGACAAAATATATCATCTTGAAAAGAGTCTAGCCAACACAGAAAGGCTGGTAAAAAATCACGAGAAAAACATCCAAGAGATATGGGATAACATAAAAAAAACAACTGATGAGTCATCTGGATAGAGGAAGGTACAGAGATTCAAACCATGGGAATGAGTAACCTGTTGAATGAAATAATTACAGAAAATTTTCCAGAAATAAAAAAGGAAACGGATATACAAATTGTAGATGCTTACAGGACACAGAGCACAAAAAATTACAGTAGACCAAAGCCAAGACACATTGTTATGAAGATATCCAATATACAGAACAAAGGGAAAATATTAAAAGCTTAAAGAGAAAAGTTGCAGATTACATTCAGGGGTAAACCAAAAATGTTAACAACGGATTTTTCATCACAGACACTGAAAGTGAGAAGATCCTGGAACAATGTATTTCAAACACTGAAAGACAATGGATGCCAACCAAGAATTCTGTATCCAGCATAATTAAGCTTCAGGTACGACAACAAAATAAAAATCTTTCATGATAAACAAAAGCTAAAAAAATTTTCAGTCAGAAAACCAGCATTGCAAAGTGTATTGAGCAAAACACTACATGAGGAAAAAATAAAAAACAACAACCAAAACCATCAGTGGGAAGTGCCTCAGTAATGACAGAGGGCGCGGGAAAAGCTAATCATGGAGAAACAAACTAAATAAAAAAAAAAAAAGATAAATATTCAAACATGGCTGGCAGTACAAACCACATATCAATAGTAACTCTAAACACTAATGGCTTAAACTCTCCAATAAAGCAACATAGGCTTGTAGCTTGGATTCAAAAAACAAATCCAACAGTATGTTGCCTCCAGCAGACACATCTGAATGGAAAAGACATACAAAGGCTGAAGGTGAAAGGTTGGGAAAAAATATACCATGCACACAGTTCTCATAAGCAAGCAGGGGTGGCCATCCTCATATCGAATAAAATCGACTTCAAGACTAATTTAATCAAAAGGGATAAGGAAGGACATTATATACTGTTAAAAGGAACCATTCACAAACAAGACATAAAAATTATCAATATTTACGCACCCTTTAATGGTGCTGCGACGTTCATAAAAAAAATTCTCCTCAAGTTCAAGAATCAAATAGACCACAACACAAAAATTATGGGTGACTTCAACACACCTCTCTCATAATTGGACAGATCCTCCAAACAAAAGTTGAATAAAGAAACTATAGAACTCAATATCACAATCAATAACCTAGACTTAACTGACATATATAGAATATATCAACCATCATCAAGTGGATATACTTTTTTCTCAGCAGCACATGGATCCTTCTCAAAAATAGACTATATATTATGCCATAGGGCAACCCTCAGTAAATATAAAGAGGTGGACTTAATACCATGAATTTTATCTGATCATAATGGAATGAAACTGTAAATCAATGAAAAAGAAGGAAGGAAAAATCCTACATCACATGGAAAATGAACAATATGTTACTGAATGATCAATGGGTTACAGAAGACAAAAATGAGGAAATCAAAAAATTCTTAGAGATAAATGAAAATACAGACACAACATATCGAAATCTATGGGACACAATGAAAGCAGTTTTAACAGGGAAATTCATCACATGGACGTCATTCCTCAAAAAAAGGAAAGAACAACAAATAGATGAGCTAACACTTCATTTCAAAGCCCTAGAAAAGGAAGAGCAAAACAACAGCAAATGTAGCAGAAGGCAAGAAATAATTAAAATCAGAGCGGAAAACAACAAAATTGAAACAAAAGAAATTATTGAAAAAATTAACAAAAGTAAAGCTTGGTTCTTCGAAAAATAAATAAGATCGATAGACCCTTAGCATCCCTTTATGTTCAAAACATTAGAAAAACTAGGGAAAACAGGAACTTACCTCGACATTGTAAAAGCTATCTATGTTAAGCCTCAGGCTAGCATCATTCTGAATGGAGAAAAATTGAAGCATTCCCTCTAATATCTGGAACAAGACAGGGATGTCCTCTACCACCACTTCTATTCAATATAGTTCTCAAAACACTGGCCAGAGCAATTAGACAGATGAAAGAAATTAAAGGCATAAAAATAGGAAAAGAATAACTTAAATTATCACTATTTGCAGCTGACATGATTCTATATATAGAAGACACAAAGGGGTCTACAAGAAAACTACTAGAACTAATAAATGATTTCAGCAATGTGGCAGGATATAAAATCAACATGCATAAATCAAAGGCATTTCTGTATATCAGCGACAAAACTTCTGAAACAGAAATGAGAAAAAAAAACACTCCATTCACAATATCCTCAAAAAATAAAAATAAAATCTTAGGGAATCAACCTAACAAAAGAGGTGAAAGATTTATACAATGCTTACTACAGAACCCTATAAAGAGAAGTAGAATAAGATCTTAGAAGATGGAAAAATATACACTGTTCATGGATAGGGAGAACTAACATCATCAAAATGGTGATATTACCAAAAGCTCTCTATAGGTTTAACGCAATGCCAATCAATATCCCAACGGCATTTCTTGTAGAAATAGAGAAAGCAATCATGAAATTCATATGGAAAAATAAAAGACCCAGAAAAGCAAAAGCAATTCTAACCAGGAAGTGTGAATAAGGCGGTATAGCGATACCAGATTTCAAACTAAATTTCAGAGCAATAGTAACAAAGACAGCATGGTAGGGGTACCAAAACAGGCGGGTGGACCAATGGTACAGAATGTAGGACACAGAGATTAATCCACAATGCTACAACAATCTTATATTTGATAAAGGAGTTAAAAGCATGCAATGGAGGAAGGATAGCATCTTCGACAAATGGTGCTGGGAAAACTGGAAATCCATATGTAACAAAATGAAACTGAATCCCTTTCTCTCACCATGCACAAAAGTTAACTCAAAATGGACCAAGGAACTTGATATCAAATCAGAGACATGGCATCTGATAGAAGAAAAAGTTGGCTACGATCTACATACTGTGGGGTCAGGCTCCAAATTCCTCAATAGGACACCCATAGCACAAGAGTTAATAACTTGTATCAACACATGGGACTTACTCAAAGTAAAAATTTTTTCTCAGCATAGAAACAATAAGAGAGGTAAATAGGGAGCCTACATCCTGGGAACAAATCTTACTCCTCACACTTCAAATAGAGCCCTAATATCCAGAGTATACAAAGAACTCAAAAAATTAAACAATAAGATAACAAATAACCCAATCAACAAATGGGCCAAGGACCTCAACAGACACTTCTCAGAGGAGGACATATAATCAATCAACAAATACATGAAAAAATGCTCACCATCTCCAGCAGTCAGAGAAAGGTGAATCAAAACCACCCTAAGATACCATCTCACTCCAGGAAGATTGGCAGCAATTATGAAGTCAAACAACAAGTGCTGGCGAGGATGTGGGGAAACAGATACACTTATACATTGCTGGAGGGACTGCAAATTGATGCAGCCAATTTGGAAAGCAGTATGGTGATTCCTTGGAAAGCGGGGAATGGAACCACCATTTAACCCAGCTATTCCCTTTCTCGGTCAATTCCCTAAAGACCTAAAAATAGCGTGCTACAGGGACACTGCTACATCAATGTTCATAGCAGCACAATTCACAATAGCAAGACGGTGGAACCAACCTAGATGCACTTCAATAGATGAATGGATAAAAAAAATGTGGCATTTATACACAATGGAGTATTACTCTGCATTAAAAAATGACAAAATCATGGAATTTGCAAGGAAATGGATGGCACTAGAGCAGATTATGCTAAGTTAAACTAGCCAATCCCAAAAAAACAAATGCCAAATGTCTTCTTTGATATAAAGAGAGTAACTAAGAACAGAGAAGGGATGAAGAGGATGAGAAGACGATTAACATTAAAACAAGGATGAGAGGTGGGAAGGAAAGGGAGAGAGAAGAGAAATTGCATGGAAATGGAAGGAGACCCTCAGGGTTATACAAAATCACATACAAGAGGAAGTGAGAAGAAAGGGAAAAATAATACAAGGGAGAGAAATTTATTACAGTAGAGAGGGTAGAGAGAGAAGAGGAGAGGAGAGGGGAGGGGAGGGGGATAGTAGAGGATAGGAAAGGCAGCAGAATACAACAGACACTAGTATGGCAATATGTGAATCAATGGATGTGTAAGTGATGTGATTCTGCAATCTGTATATGGGGTAAAAATGGGAGTTCATAACGCACTTGAATCAAAGTGAGAAATATGATATATCAAGAACTATGTAATGTTTTAAAAAAGCATAAATAAAAATTTAAAAAAAGGAAACTAACTTTGGTGAATGATGCACGTGAATCCTAATATTTCTACAGTAACTGATCCAGTTTAATATCAATGCAAGTAGATTCCTTTGGTACATGATGTGTATTTTGACGTTTATTTTTATTCAACACGGGTACATTACAATTTCATCAGTTTATGCACATTAAAGGATATATATTTCGTCCACAATTTAGCAAATTTATAGGCATTTGTTTCATTTTCAATCACTTCCTGCTTCAGAACTCATGTCTTCCTCCATATTTCTTGACTGGTAATTTTATGAGACTTCTTTCCAAATACATTATTTTCAATTTCCATAATCATTTTGAAGCAAAACTCACACACACTTCATGATAAACAATAACCCTAAGATGACAATTAGATATATAACTGGTTGGAATGAATGATTGTATGTCAATATATGATATCTTATATATTTTCAGATATCAATTCAATCCATTATTTAAAGTGGAACCAGTTATATTATTTATTCAGAGTATGTTCTATTCATGCATTATCTCTATATTCATAGACACAGGGTACACCACTTTGTACCCCCAATACTAATTTATATGTCTTCAAATATTGCTCACAGAAATGGTGAAAGAAATTCTCATGTCACATGATCTACATATATATTTTATCACAATAATTTTCTGGGCACAAAATACAAAGGTCACACTTATGATTGTACCAAATCCTAAATGAAAATTGAACATGGATTACTAAAAACATCCATGTCCAGGTAGCCTAATGCTTTCAAATGTCATTTCTATTGGTGACTACATATTTGTTTCTTCCTAAGATTATGTATTCAATAACAATCCTGTTGAAAATGTCTAAACCTATCACTCACTTTATAATTGCCTGATTTTGTAATGTCTCTATTGATATTTTCTTTTCTATATTTTCCCCAGTTCATCATTGTGACTGACTCTTCGCATATGCTGACATTTACATTCACTCTATAAATGAAACCCTATTGCTAAAGAACATTTGATCCAAATTTTATACTCACTCTTTTTCCTAAACTTACGACTGTCTTCCTAATCCTACCGACTATCTCAATTTGAGTGGATGTTCTCTTCTACAATCAATCATCCAAGGTACAAGGTCCTATGCCTTTGATTATCAATTTATCTGAGACAAACGTGCAGAACACAATTAAAAGCTAAGAATCCCAATCAAGGGCCTAATGCCCTTCTGGGCTACAAATCTTACCTAGATTTCTGTTTTCATACTTATATTTCACTTCTAAAGTCTTATAAATATCGCAGGTTCCCAATACCATTATTCATCAAGCAGAATGATTCCTAACCCAAATCGAACATGTTTTTAACCCTAACCATACACTGTTCCCTCAATCTAACTTTACAGAAGAGAATGGACAGAGTTTGTCTTGCATTTCATCAATGTATGGGATCTTCCACCTTCTGAGAACCTCAAAGGTCCTTGCAGATTTGATCCTTGGAGACGATGTAGGCAGCTATGAAGGACCTGAGAGACCAAAAGTCATCTTCTATGGCAAACAACCTGGTCAGGATGAAGGGGTGTGTCTGAGTAAGCCTCTCTCTTCTTAATGTCGAGAAGATGGACCAAACCAGGCCTATGTGGAGAGCTGTTCCCGCAAACTGGTGCAGCCAATTTGGAAAGCAGTATGGAGATTCTTGGGAAAGCTGGGAATGGAACCACAATTTGACCCAGCTATTGCCCTTTTCGGACTATTCCCTGAAGACCATAAAAGAGTAAACCTCAGGGATACTGCTGTTGTTCATAGCAGTACAATTCACAATTGCTACACTGTGGACCCAACCCCGATGCCCTCTAATAGATGAATGGATAACAAAAATGTGGCATTTATACACCATTGAGTATTATGCAGCACTAAAATATGACAAAATCATGGAATTTTCAGGGAAATGGATGGTACTAGAGCAGATAATGCTTAGTGAAGCTAGCCAATCCCTAAAAAACAAATACCAAATGTCTTCTTGGATATAATGAGAGCAACTAAGAACAGAACAGGGAGGAAGAGCAGGAAGAAAAGATTAACATTAAACAGAGACATGAGGTGGGAAGGAAACGAAGAGAAAAGGGAAATTGCATGATAATGGAGGGAGACCCTCATTGTTACACAAAATTACATATAAGAGGTTGTGAGGGGAATGGGAAAATAAACAAGGAGAGAAAAGAATTACAGTATATGGGGTAGAGAGAGAAGATGGGAGGGGAAGGGAGGGGGGATAGTAGAGTATAGGAAAGGTAGCAGAATTCAACAGTAACTAATAGGGCATTATGTAAAAATGTGAATGTGTAACCAATGTGATTCTGCAATCTATAATTGGGGTAAAAATGTGAGTTCATAACCCACTTGAATCCAATGTATGAAATATGCTATGTCAAGAGCTATGTAATGTTTTGAGCAACCAAAAAACCGAAAAAGAAAGTAGAAATATATATTCCAATCGAAATTCATCATGAAATATATAAAATCCACAGATGCAAAAATATTCATTTTACTGAACATGGATTCATGTATAATGTTATTCAACTAGGAAGCTCACCCATAGGTTGAATTTTCAGTTCCAACAGCGTTTAGGAGGAGTGATCTCTTCTCACAATTTTTATCTGCCAATTCAGCTACCTCACAAGTATGTACGTGTTATACCCAGTAGGACTGTATATGTGCATATAAAAATACATGTGCTGAATAGGCTACAGAGAAAGGGAGACAGGATTCCCATATATGTTAACTTTAAAAACACATGTTTAATTATTTCAACAAAAAATTGACTAGATTTATAACTCCTATACTATATAATGCAAAAGGCAATTCCAACTACACACCATGCCTCCTCTCAACGGCTTGTATTTCTATTCTGTTTGGGTTATTTTTTACCATCATATTAGGATTATTAGTAAGAGTCTGGTATGGTATGGGTTAGTGTCAGGAATTCAGTATTTCAAATGGAAAATTGGAAAATGAAATCAATGTGTATGTAAATATGTGCTACACAAAAATCTTCCCACTCACATCCAGAACAATGCCTTGACATTACCTTCGCCCCAAGTTAGACACAATTAGAGTAGAAAAGTGTGAAAATCTGTGAATACATATCTGGAATGGAAAATGCTCGGGAGTTCACATACTTGGAGGTGGTAGAGGAGTTTCCAAAAGTAAGGGACAGTGTAAACACTCCACAAACATGGAGCTCTGAGAGCCTAAAAACTATTTGAAAAACTGCCTCTGAGTTTGGGCACTTGAAATATATGTTGTTGTCAGGAGATTTGGCTTCCTTTGTAGTGAGACCATCAAAGCTGGGTCTGCATCTATGTGACCTGAAGGACATGGTTTCTTATTTTCCAATGAACATGAGGCAGCAGTGCTAAATCCTCTCTTTGTAGTTAAACTCTGGTCACTGTGGGCTAAGTGTCTCCCTGTGTGGACTGTTAAGCCATTTGGTCATCCTCCACTTTTTGTGGTATTTTTGCTGCTGCACTGGGAGTTTGGTATTTGCTTCACAAAATGCAAGGAGCTAACTGGGACACAGTGCTGGAGGGAGTTCTGTCACGTGTGGTGGATGAGGGTCTGCAGGAGAATACACCAACAAGGCTTCTTTCCCACATAAATTGCACCAATAACCATAGCAACCTGATTCTGAACATTTCCCAGAAAGCTTTCCATATAACAAGATGCCTTTACATATAAGGGTCTGCGGGCTGCACCATGTCAGTCACAAGCCATTTGGAAGCCAATGGCAGATCCACATGGCCCCACCATGATGTTTTATCACACACCTGCCCACCCCTGCTCTAGGCCCACTACTCGGCATGCCCCAAATTACTGGCATCTCTGTTCTACACCATTTTCATGAAACCCAGTCAAACAAGGCAATGTCAGGTATACTCATGATCAGCAACAGGAAATCCAAAGTTTCTCCAGTGCCACCTGGTCATGGGAATTTCCAAAATTTCATGGTATTTATCTAGCCATTTTTCAAGGATGAAGTTGGAGGCACTGTGGGTTTTAGTTCATTCAGGAACCATTAAGTTTTGAGAAAGCTCATTTCAATGAAAGCTCTGGAGAACTCCCACAGGCAAGGCTTCCCAAAGAGTGACCAAAATGCCACATGAAGCCAGGCCAATTGAGATCTACAATGTGAGGTCGATGTGTGTTTTAACTCTCAACTATGGCTGCCAAGTCTTTCAAAATAAAATCATGTGATATGCTAGCTGAGATTCCCAGTGGTCTGTGGAAAGCCACCCTGGGCCTAGATCTCAGTTTCCAAGGGCGACTCTCATGAATGACCTTTTAAAATCCCAACACATTTCATGGAAATACTTCTCTGAGTTTAGTTCCAGAACTCAGTCTCTAAGGAGAATCACACCAGAGTTTGTTCCCAGGTGAACCCAGTCATCCATTCCAACCGCCACAAAAATAACCACAATTAAATCCAAAACACTCCCACATGGCCGTCATCTTCTTCCATATAGACACTCATCATTATGTCTTGCTGAAGGTTACTATGAGGGTCACAGCCCAAGAAAGTGTCCAAAATAAGCTCAATTGCCCCTCATTTGCTTAAAATCACGGTGGCCTTGGCACTTTTCCTGTGAATCAGGAGTGATGAAATATTCCTGCTGTTAAAGTGTTCCACTTCTCCAATTTGAGTCCTACGTGCTGTCAGGTATATATTCTTTTTTTCTGATTTGGAGTCATGAGAAAACCGAAGCACCTATGGGCTAGCCTCTTCAGGGATTTGAAGAACTCATTTGACCCAAATGATTCCTATTCTCACTTGATGAAGGTCAGGAACCTAACACAAGAAGGCAAAAAAATTCATCCACAATGACTTCTCTTTTGGCCATTTTTGGTTTGGAAAAACATGGGATCTTTCTTTAGATTCATCAGGTGCTGAGAATCTAAGCCACAACCTCACACAAGGACAAGAGGCTGATTCAGACACATCCTATTCCAAAGCAATTAAGCAAAGAGCCACAGGTGATGCTCATTCTTTTCCATATGAAAACAGTTTTCATCAGGCTTCACAAATGTGTGGCCTGAGGCAATGACCTTCCTGAAATTTAGGTTAATAGAAACCTAAGTAAGCAAATGGCCCAAAGCAGGGTTTCTCCACTGAGAATTTACTGGTCACACTGATATCTGAGTTTTCTGAGATGCTCCCATTCCTTCAGCTATCCAGTACATGGCCATGTCACAGAGCCTTCTGGTGATACATGAGCCTATTCTGGAGAGTGGCCAGAATTCATGAAGAAAACAGGAACTTAGGGAGATAGTAGGTTTTGCCCATCCATAAGGCAAGCTGCAGTCCATTCATCAAATGGGCAAGATGAATGCTGGGAAGCTTTCTACTAGTGACAACACATCCATTAATGCATTCTCTTTTCTAATGTCTGCAACTACGGATACAGTGGGATACACAGATATAGAAACACTCACCATGTCAAAAGACTTTCTAGAAACAGTCCACTCCAAACCAAACAAACCGCCTTTCCTACCTATTCTCAGAACATGAGAAAACACCACAAACTCACACCCACAACAGCAAAGGCACCTCCTTCCCCCAAGTAGGTCTGTGACGATCCGGAGTGTCTTCTGACTGGTGGACCATATAATGTTCCCCCGAAATGGCCTGTCCTGTCTCAGATTTGGTCTCCTTGGCCAACTCTGTGAAGTTGTCAGGTGCCAGCGGTGAGCCACTACCTGCTTTCTCAGGATAGGCCTCTCTTCAGAGCTCTGCTGGCATTTGTCCATCCTCACATCAGTAGGTACCAAGAAAGACTGACTCTGTCCTTGGGAAAAGCAAACAAGTTAGCCCACTGGCACTTGGACTGGGACTGGCTCTGGGTGCTTGGCTTCCTGGATCCCAAGTTCAGAGAATTCTATCACCAAGGAAGTGAGGTAAGGTCACTTCCTTCAGGAACTGAATGAGGTCACTGCTTTGGTAACCACTTTGTCCTAACAGTTGCATCCAAGGTTCCCATGAGATGGCGGCTGCCCCTACATACTGTAACATATTCAGAAGTTACAATTGTATATCAACCATAGGAACTTGGGAACTGCTATGCACACAGGCCTGGTTTGGTCTATCTTCTCTACAATAAAAAGAGAGAGGCTGATTCAGACACATCAATTCATCCTGAAAAGGTTGTTTGCCATGGAAGATGACTATTGCTCCCTCAGGTCCTACACAGCTGCCTACATCTCCAAGGATCATTTCTCCATGGATCTTTGAGGTTCTCATCAGGTGGAAGGTCACCTATATTCCTATATTGTAAGACCAACTCTCTCCCAGCTTTTCGGTATGTTATATTAAGGGTAGAGTTTATGGTTATGTGTAATAACAGCTTTGATTTGGGTTAGGAATCATTCTGCGGAATGAATAATGTTATTGGCAACCTGCGGTATTTACAAGAGTATATAGGTAACATCTAAGTATGAAATCAAAAATTTACGTAAGATTTGAAACCCAGAAAGGCATTGGGCCCTTTAGTGGGATACTTAGCTTTGAATTATATGCTGCACATTTGTCTCAGATAAATCAATATACAAAGGCATAGGACCTTGTACCTTGGATGATTGAATGTTGAAGAGAACATCCAGTCAAAAAGAGATAGTCAGTAGAATTAAGAACGTAGTCGATAGGCTTAGAAAGAAGAGTGAGTATAGGATTTGGAACAAAAGTTCTTTAGCAATAGGGTTTTGGGTAGAGAGTGAATGTAAATGTGAGCACATGTGAAGAGTCAGTCAAAATGACGAACTGGGAATAACATGTAGGAAAGCAGATATCAATAGAGACATTAGGAAATCAAGCAAAGTATAAAGAGAGTGATAGGATTAGACATTTTCAACAGGCTTGAGGTTGAATATATAATCTTAAGAAGAAACAAATATGTAGTCATCAATTGGATTGACATTTGAGAGCATTAGGCAACCTGGACATGGATGTATTTAGTAATCCATGTTCACTTTCCATTTAGGCTTTGGTACAATCATAAGTGTGACCTTTGCTTTTTGTGTCCAGAATATTCTGTGATATAATGTATATGTGGATCAGGTGTCATGAGTATTTCTTCCACCATTTCTAGGAGCAATATTTTGAAGACGTATAAATTAGTATGGGGGTAGAAATAGGTGTACCTTGTATTTATGAATATAGAGTTAATGCATGAATAGACCATACTGTGAATAAATAGTATAACTGTATCCACTTTAAATAATTGATTGAAGTGATATCTGAAAATACATAAGAAATGTTATATTGATATAATATCATTCATTCCAACCAGTTATATATCTAATGTTCATCTTAGGGTTATGGTTTATCATGAAGGGTGTTTGAGTTTTGTTTCAAAAGTGATTATGGAAATCAAAAGTAATGTGTTTGGAAAGAAGTCTCATGAAAAGATCAGTCAAGAAACATAGAGAAATACATGAGTTCTGGAGAAGGAAGTGATTGAAAGTGAAACAAAGGCCTATAAATTTGCTAAATAGTGGATGAAATATATATCCTATGATGTGCATAAACTGAAGAAATAGTAATGTACCAGTGTTGAATAAAAATGAACGTCAAAATACACATCATGTCCCATAGGAATCTATTTGCATTGATGTTAAACTAGGTCAGTTACTGCAGAAATATTAGAATTTGTATGCACCTTTCACTGAAGTTAGTTTTCAGTACTAGGAAACAAATATGTATTTCAGGTTGATGAATATTTCTGAGAATAATCTTGTAAAAAGTTGATTATTAATCCACATACATGAACATGAATGAATTTGGGGAGTGTATATAAGACTCATAAATTTCATATTTTGAAAAATCTGGAGAGTGTGTGTGTGTGTGTATATTTATATATATATATATATATATATATACACACACAAAAACAGATATTAAAAAGTAGCAATATATATGTCAATCGAAATTCACCATGAAATTTATATCATTCACAGATCCAAAAACATTCATTTTACTGAACATGGATTTATGTATAATGTTGTTCAACTAGGAAGCTCACCCATAGCTTGAATTTTCAGTTCCAAAAGCGTTTAGGAGGAGTGATTACTTCTCACCATTTGTATCTGCCAAGTCAGGCACCTCACAAAGATATACGCGTGTTATCAGGTAGGATTCTATATGTGCATATAAAAATACATGTGCTGAATAGGCTACAGAGAAAGCGAGAGAGCAATTCACATATTTATTAACTTTAAAAACACATGGAGAACTATTTCAATTAAAAGTTGACTAGATTTATAACACCTACCCATTATCTTGCAAAAGGCAAGTCCAATATACACCATGCCTCCTCTGAACTGCTTGTATTTCAATTCTGTTTGGGTTATTTTTCTCCATCATATTAGTATTAGTAGTTAGAGTCTAGTAGGGTATGGGTTATTGTCAGGGATAAAGTATTTTGAATGGAAAATTGGAAAATGAATCCAATGTGTATGCAAATATGGGGTATTCAATAATCTTCCCACTCTCATCCAGAACAATGCCTTGACATTACCTTTGCCCCAAGGAAGACACAATTAGAGGACAAGAGTTAGAAATTCTGTGAATACATTTATGGAATGGAAAATGCTCAGGAGTTCACAACCTTGGAGGTGGTAGAGGAGTTTCCAAAAGTAAGGAACAGGGGTGATCACCCAACCTGATCTTTCGTTAATATTGGGAGCCATCTTGCCACAAAGCCATGGAAAGATAATTTTTGCTTTACTATAAATTACTGCAAATTCTGAACCTGCTTGGAATGCCTGCCCATGCCTTGAACTCACCCATGCCTAGAGTTCTGACCATATCGCAGCCCTCTCTGAAACTTTAGTGACACCTCATAAATATTGGCCTTCCCTGGCCAGACAACGACCCTCTCTGAGGCTCTAATGGTCTTCAAAATTTCTGATGCTGGGGCAGCGAAAAAAAATGTGAACTACAATTAGTGTGATGCTTGTCAAAGTTCTGTTTTCTGAAACTTCCTTTTTGTGTAACTTTTTGGGCTATAAAGCTGGGGTGTAGGAAAGGTGGGGACGCTGTCTTTTTTCCACCGTTTTGAGAAGGAGAGTCAGCCTGGCTGGTTGAACTAATAAGCTTGCCTTAATTTGATTTTAATTGGGGTCAGTGGTTTTTTCTTGAGTCCTGGTCTAACATTTTGGAGTTCCTCAGCGAGATGACCCAACCAGATCACAAGACCAGACTGCTGGAAATTATGAAGCTGGCCTTTCCTCCAGGACTCAGATCTGGAAAGCCAAGTTCCAAGGCCTTGGAGTGAGCCTTTGGTCCGGGGAGCACTGCACTGAACCATCACACTAAAACTATTAGCAAGCACCTGGTGGAGGAAGCCTCCATAGGTAAGTGGTGCCATTATAACATCTGATATCCTGTTAAGTGAGATGTCTTCTGATGACAGAGAGGTGGCCTGGGGAAGCTCACATATACTCCTGTCCTGGACAGTAACAAGAATTGTCCTGTCCTCTGTTCTGTTCTGTAGGGAATTTCTCTGAAAGAGTAGAAAGGTGCATCCATTCACGCAGGAGCTCCTACCTCGGAGCTTCAGCAAGACGTTGCATTGCTCCTCTGTTTTTCTGTATCTTCGCCAGGTTTGTGTTTCTTTGTGTTTTGTTCTGTGTTTTATATGTTTTTGTTTGTTTGTTTTTGTGCATCTTGTTGTGTGATTGCTGTGGTTAAAAACTTAAGGATATTGGATGTAAAAATGGATAATAAAGCAAGTAAGCCTGACACCCCTTTGGACTGTGCTCTAAGGAACTGTGATGAAGTTTACACCCCTTTGTTAAGCAGGATAAGAGAAGCCCCTAGCTGGCTCCCTGGAGCCCACCCACTGCACAGGGCAATGCCTGCTGGTGACCTAAAAACAGAGTATCTCCCAGGTTAACAATGGAAACTTTTTTAAAACCCCTTGTCGCTCCAGATCAAGAGAGTCACAACTTTTGGGCAGAGTTCCCTGTGTTTATGCTTTGTTAGCAAAGCAGTAAACCTCCCTTTTTATTTTTCTCAAACCCTGTCCTCATTATTAAATAGGTATTAATTCGCTTCAAGGTCAGGAACCAAACTTTAAGTTACAAATTTTGATAAACACCCCCCCAACGCCCAGGAACTTTTTGAAAGCTGACTACTGAAATGTTAGGAGATGGAGCGTGCTTGGGGTGGAACCAAACCAGAGGAGCTAATCCTGTAAGTAAAAGGAGGGACTGAGGGACTCCCAGCAGCTGCCAAAGCCCTGTTGCTTCAGGGAATTCCCTCTTTACTTCCCTGCACTGTAAAAATTATGCCACCCCTGTCTTCTTAAAAAATAGAAAAAGTAAAAGGGACACTAAATGCAGTAAAGTCACCATGGAAACACTTGATATTACATTTCAGGTTGCCACTCTGTGAAAACATCTGATCCTCTTGTGGGGACATCTATCATGCCACTGGTGTAGGAGATTTTTCTCTTATCTGCTCTGTTTTTAAGGATTCTGTCTGTCAGCCATAGTCTGGAGCTCCTTTCTGTCTGTCTTGTGTCTTTGTTTCTGGCCCTTTAAGACATGTGGAATAATGTGCTGATATTATAAATTGTTTTTTGGGAATGATCTTAGCTCAATGTGTGTTTTAATGATGATGTTTTATTGTAACAATCTGGTATCTGAATGGATTTTGAAGCATTGCTCAATCTTGCAGTTAAAAGTCGGGTTTAGGGAATTGTTTAGTTTATGATTTCAGATAATTCATGCCAGATAGCTTAAATTCTTATGATGGAAAACTAAAGAACTCTACTTCCAAGTTGGCAAGTAACTTCCCAAACATTCAGTTTTGTTTTTCACTAATTTTGAATTGGGTAGACTGGGAAAATGTCACAGTGTGTACCAGTGCATTCATTTGGACAAGGATAGTAAATCATAGTAAGGTATCTGTTGACAAAACAAGATGTAAAGATATAAAATTTTGTGAATTTTATCTTAAAATTGTATCAAATTTCAACATCTGAATCTGAAAATTATGGTTAAAATGCCTTAGGCCTGAGGTGTCTGCTCAGAATAGCAGTTTTTTCCTCCTCCTTCCAGACCTCAGCCAGGACTTATGTTGAAATTCAAATGAAAGAAGCCTGCAAGCTCAGTAGGAGACTGATCTGAGGCCTAAGGGGGGAAAAAGTTGAATTGTATGGTATTTACTAATTACTGGCCAGTCATTTTTTCCAGGACTCTAATTTTTTTCCTTAGATTCTGTATTTTTTTTTGAGCTCATGATTTTGATCATACAAACCTAGGTTAATGTTTTTCTGATCATTTCTATCTTTGACCAACAGTGGAGTTTTTGAAACATTTCAGTGGAGATTTCACCTGCAAAAAGCTACAAGGCCTTTACTATTATTATGTGTGCACACATTTGTTATGTGTTGTATGTCTATATATACATATATCCGTATATCATATTGATGATATACAAATTAACATATATATGGAGCACTCATAAAAAAAGCACTCATAAAAACAAATTTTAAAAAGTGGATTCAAAGAACTTAAATTCACCTGATTTAATTGGTTCAATTTAAATTGGATAAACAGATAAAAATAAATGTCTTTAAATTTAAGCTTACAAGTTTTTCTAGGTGTTCAAAAATCTAATAAAATATTAATGCCGACAAAAGGTCTAATATGCCTTGGTTCTAGGACTTTTCCTTCAACAAAAAAATCGCTTACACTGTTCAATACATTTGTCTAATATTTTGAAAAATAAGTAATGTAAATTTGATATGGGATTACTCATTCAAGAGTACTTTTGTTAGATATCTGGTTGATTTACTAAGGTCTGTATAAGTTTGTCCTAAAGTCTGTATAAGATTGTAAAAATCAGTCATGTGTTAAAGAGACAAAAATTTCTTAAACATAAGTTTACCCATAACATTGTGTTTATTAAGTTTTATTTTTTCTAGAGCTAGCAACCATAAAAATTAAACAACTGACTAAATAAGAACTGTTATTTTAAAGCACTGTACTGCCATTTCTTTAAAAGCTAAACTTGGTTAATGTAGAAACATCAATGCAGTTGTGATGCTATTAATGTGCTTATATCTTCCAGGTATACAAGTCTGTAAGGTAGAAACTTTAAAACAGCATTACATCAAGCTGGTGTTCTGAAGTTGTATGGTAAAAAAATATATTGGGGATTTATTTACCTGAAATCAATAAGATATGTAAACTTTTATGTTACTTTTTACGTTGGGGAACAATTTATATGTATTTTTAAGTTAATGAGAGCCTAATCTATGTAAAGGTTAAAAAGTTTCAGCCTTTCTTTAATTAATGTTTTAAATGTTATATCATATGGTGTTAACTAATGTTCATGTGACCTCAAAAAATTTATGTAAACTTTGTAAAATGATATTTTCAAAACAAAGATTAGCTTTAGAACTAAAACACTTATGATTTATAATGAGCACTGCCTTACCTGAGATAAGGCTCTGTGTCCCATCTTACTATATGTGAGAATGACTACGAAAGCAGTAGGTCAGATGTTATTTCATTTAAAGTTATGTTCAAAAGTGTTTTTTTTGTTTGTTTGTTTTTTTTCGGTCAAGATCACTAGCATCTCAAAAAGGGGATGTAATCTATAACTCAGCCAAAAAATTCAGGGTAGCTATTACAAGAACTGAGTATGTTTACTCTTGTTAATTTTATTTTGTAATTTCCTTATAGGTGACATAAAGATTTCCTGTTAGTGTTTTACAGAAGTGTTGCTTTAAGAACACAGCATGGGTTAATTTAAGATAATAACCCATCACCTACAAGACAGACAGAATAATACAGATCCCAATTAATAAAAAGTTAAATAATTTTAAATTATAGACATGAAAGCCCAGTACTCTTAATATAAGGCTGTTAAAATTTATTTGATGGATGTTTAAGATTAGGATTTAAAATTAAAGTTAAATGAAAAGGTACAAGAAAACTAATATTTGGCTCTTGCCCTCTGAGTCAGTCTGTATCCAGAGAACAGTGGACTTCTCTAAAGAGCTTTGCAACTCTGAAGCACATAACCTCCTGTTCAGGGAGATTAATAAGACCACTGGAGAACAGAAAGCCAATCAGTGCATTGCTACAAAGAGGATAGTCATCAGAGAAGGGAGATATCCCTGATGCTTCCAAGGGAAGCCACATGGTCAAGGAAGACCTGGACAGACCTAGCGCAAATGGCACTAGCAGAACTGAGAAGCTGCTCTCAATTTTCCCCAAGAATGACTCCCATAAAAGCTCAGCTGACTGTTCACAATATAGAGAAACAAAAGTCAGTTTGACTGCTTCATATTAAACACTTAGAATAGACAGTTAAAAACAAAATACAGCCATTCCTGGGCATTTTATATAATAATAGTAATAATAATATATTATGGTATTCACTTCATGTTAGCCTCCCAAAATAAGTAAGACTGGAGGCTACAAAGAAGGATTCTCAGACAGGAATGCCTGATAACTATAAAATGAGACTATCAAAAGGATCTGCCAGAGGCAGAAGTTTTTAGTTTAAGGCCTACAGATATTCTTAAGCTAAACACATAGGCTTGGTATTTGTAAGTATGATTATCCAGCCCTGAGTAAGAGAATTAAAGGTGTCTCTATTAGACACAGAGGTCATACTAAAAGGATTTTGCAAGATCAGATGACATTAAATTATTAAACTGTATCTTATGGGGAGGGACAACTGTAACACTAAAAGTTAAATATTAAGTTAACAGTCCTGATAATTGGGGATATTAAAGGCTTGTGAGGGAACTTCTATACAGTGACATGTTCCAGCTGCTGCAACATTTATTCAGTACTCATGTTTTTTGTTTCTCTCATAGAAGAACCCATTCCCAGATGACTTTACAACCTGTTCTTCCACAACCAGACTTCAAACCGAACTGACTTCTAAACAGCATGGTACTGGTACCAAAACAGGCGGGTGGACCAATGGTACAGAATAGAAGACACAGAAACCAATCCACAAAACTACAACTATCTTATATTCAATAAAGGGGCTAAAAACATGAAATGGAAGAAGGATAGCATCTTCAACAAATGGTGTTGGAAAAACTGGAAATCCATATGCAACAAAATGAAACTGAATCCCTTTCTCTCACCATGCACAAAAGTTAACTCAAAGTGGATCAAGGAACTTGAGATCAAATCAGAGACATGGCGTCTGATAGAAGAAAAAGTTGGCTATGATCTACATACTGTGGGGTCGGGCTCCAAATTCCTCAATAGGACACCCATAGCACAACAGTTAATAACTAGAATCAACAAATGGGACGTACTCAAACTAAAATTTTTTTTCTCAGCAAAAGAAACAATAAGAGAGGTAAATAGGGAGCCTACATCCTGGGAACAAATCTTTAGTCCTCACACTTCTGATAGAGCCCTAATATCCAGAATATACAAAGAACTAAAAAAATTAAACAATGAGATAACAAATAACCCAATCAACAAATGGGCCAAGGACCTGAACAGACACTTCTCAGAGGAGGACATACAATCAATCAACAAGTATATGAAAAAATGCTCACCATCTCTAGCAGTCAGAGAAATGCAAATCAAAACCACCCTAAGATACCATCTCACTCCAGTAAGATTGGCAGCCATTAGGAAGTCAAACAGCAACAAGTGCTGGCGAGGATGTGGGGAAAAGGGTACTCTTGTACATGGCTGGTGGGACTGCAAATTGGTGTGGCCAGTTTGGAAAGCAGTATGGAGATTTCTTGGAAAGCTCGGAATGGAACCACCATTTGATCCAGCTATTCCCCTACTCGGTCTATTACCTAAAGACCTAAAAAGAGCACACTATAGGGACACTGCTACATCCATGTTCATAGCAGCATAATTCACAATAGCAAGACTGTGGAACCAACCTAGATGCCCTTCAATAGACGAATGGATAAAAAAATGTGGCATTTATACACAATGGAGTATTACTCTGCATTAAGAAAAGACAAAATCTTAGAATTTGGAGAAAAATGGATGGCATTAGTGCAGATTATGCTAAGTGAAGCTAGCCAATCCCTTAAAAACAAATGCCAAATATCTTCTTTGATATAAGGAGAGTAACTAAGAACAGAGTAGGGACAAAGAGCATGAGAAGAAGATTAACATTAAACAGGGATGAGAGGTGAAAGGGAAAGGGAGAGAGAAGAGAAATTGCATGTAAATGGAAGGAGACCCTCAGGGGTATAAAAAATTACATAGAAGAGGAAGTGAGGAAAAAGGTGGAAAAATATAAGGGGGAGAAATGAATTACAGTAGAGGGGGTAGAGAGAGAAGAGGGGAGGGGAGGGGGGAGGGGGGATAGTAGAGGGTAGGAAAGGCAGCAGAATACAACAGACACCAGAATGGCAATATGTAAAACAATGGTTCTGCAACTGTTGTGATTCTGCAATCTCTATATGGGGTAAAAATGGGAGCTCATATCCCACTTGAATCAAAGTGTGAAATATGATATATCAAGAACTATGTAATGTTTTGTACAACCTACAATAAAAATTAATTAAAAAAAAGAAATACAAGGAGTTCAACTGGGACACAGTGCTGGAGTTAGTCCTGTCACTTGTGGTGGGTCAGGGTCTGCAGAAGAATGCACCAACCAGGCTTCTATCCCACATAACTAACCCCCTTGACCATAGCAACCGGATTCTGAACATTGCCCTGAAACATCCCCATATAACAAGATGCCTTTAATGGAGTGGTTTCAGACATATTAGTGATTCCTGTTTGCATCATGTCAGCCACAATTCATTTGGAAGTCAATGGCAGATACACATGGCCCGACCACAGATGTTTCATCACAAACCTGCACACAACAGCTCTGGACCCACTACTCAGCAGGCCCCAACATACTGGCATCTCTGTTCTAAACCATTTTCATGAAACCCAGTCAATCAAGGCACTCTCTGGTATACTCATGATCAGCAACAGGACATCCAAATATTCTCCAGTTGCAGGTGGTCATGGGAATTTCAAAAATTTCAGAGTATTTATCTAGCCATTTCCTATGATGAAGTTGGAGAAACTGTGGGTTTCAATTCATTAAGGAACCATTAAATTTTGAGGAAGCACATTTCAAGGAATACTCTGGAGAACTCTCACAGGCAAGGCTTCCCAAAGAGTGGAAAAAAGGTCACATGAAGCCAGGCCAATTGAGGTCTACAATGTGAGGTCCATGTGTGTTTTGACTCTCAACTATGGCTGCCAAGTTTTTCAGAATAAAATCATGTGATATCCTGCTGAGATTCCCAGTGTGCTGTGGAAAGCCACTCTGGGCTTAGATCTCAGTTTCCAAGGGCGACTCTCATGCGTGGCCTCGTTAAATTCCAACACAATTCATGGCAATACTTCTCTGACGTCAGTTCCATAACGCAGTCTCTAAGAGGAATCACACCAGAGTTCAAGCCCCGGTGGATTCAGCCATCTCTTACAACCACCACACAAATGACCACAATTAAAACTAAATCACTCCCACATGGCCCTCATCTTCTTCCACATAGACACTCATCATGAACTCTGGCTGGAGGTTTCCATGAAGGGCACAGACAAATACACTGTTCAAAATAAGCAGCCTTGCCCCTCATTTGCCTAAAGTCAGGGTGGCCTGGACACCCTTCCAGTGAACCAAGAGTGATCAAATAGGCCTGCTCTATATCTGCTCCGCTTCTCAAATTTGAGGGCTAATGACTGTCTGGTATAGATTCTTTATGTGAATTGGTTTCATGAGAAAACCCAAGCACCTATCGGCTAGCCTATGCAAGGCTTTGAAGAACTGACTTGACCCAAAGATCCCTATTCTCACTTGATTTAGCTCAGGAAGCTTACAGAGGAAAGCGAGAGACTTCATCCACAATGACTGCTCTTTTGGCCATTTTGGTTTTGGATGCACACTTGGAAACTTTCTTTTGGTCCATCAGATGCTGAGAATCTAAGCCACTGCTGTCACACCGGGCCAAGTGGCTGATTCAGACTCATCCCTTTCCAAAGCAATTAAGCAAAGAGCCACAGGTGATGCCCATTCATTTCCATTTGAAACCTGTTTTCTTCAGGCTTCACCAAGGGGTGGCCTGAGGCAAAGACCTTCCTGACATTCAGGGTAATAGAAACATAAGTAAGCAAATGGCCCAAAGCAGGGTTTCTCCACTGAGACTTTACTGGTCACACTGATAACTGAGTTTTCTGAGATGCTCCCATTCCCTTCAACTATCCAGTACATGGCCATGTCACAGAGCTTGGAGGTGGTACATATCTTGGACACCAAACCATAAGGCTACTCTGGAGAGTGGCAAGTATTCAGGAGGAAAAGAGGAACTTAGGAAGATAGTAGGTGTTCCCCATCCATAAGGAAAGCCGCTCTACATTCTTAAATTGGGCAGGATGAATGCTGGGAAGCTTTCTACTAGACAGGACACAACCATTGATGCATTTGCTTTTCAAATGTCTACAACACGGATACAGTGGGATACACAGACATAGAAACACTCGTGTTGTCAAACGACTTTCTAGAAACTTTCCAGTCCAAACCTACAAACTGCCTTTCCTACCTATTCTCAGAGCATGAGATAAAACCACAAACTCACACCGACACCCACCACGGCACCTCCTTTCCCCAAGTATGTCTGTGACTATCCTGAGTGTCCTCTGACTGGTGGGCCATACTATGTTCCCCTGAAATGGCCTGTCTTGCCTCAGATCTGGTCTTCTTTGCCAACTCTTTGAAGTTGTCAGGAGCCATGGTTGAGCCACTACCTGCTTTCTCAGAAAAGTCCCTCTTCAGAGCTCTCCTGGAATTTGGCCATCATCACATAAGTAGGTACCAAGAAAGACTGATTCTGTCCTTGGTAAATCCAAACAATTGAGACCACTGGGACTAGGACTGGGACTTGCTCTTGGTGGCTGGCTTCAGAGAGTTCCATCACCAAGGAAGTGTGGTAGGTCACTTCCTTCAGCAACTGAATGAGGTCACTGCCTTGGAAAACCACTTTGTCCTAGCAGTTGCTTCCAATGGTCCCATGAGATGGAGGCTGCTCCTACTTCCTGTGACACTTTCACAAATTAGAATGGTATATCAACCATAGGCACCCAGGAAAAGCTCTGTATACAGGCCTGGTTTGGTCCATTTCATCTACATTAAGAAGAGAGAGGCTGATTCAGACACATTCCTTCATTCTGACCAGGTTGTTTGACAAGGAAGTTGACATGGAGTTGACTTTGGCTCTCTCAGGTCCTTCTTAGGTGAAAAGGTCGGTCAAAAGTCGGAGGAAAAGACCATCAAGAGACTGTCTCATGTCACAGCAAAGGGTTTATTGGGAGTCCAGCATGCTGGGGCTCAGAGCTAACTTCAGAGGAGCAAAGAACAAAGAGCCCCAAGAACAACTTGAGCAGAGTTTATATACATTCTTTAGAGAGGGCAGGGACTTTACATACATCATATCCTCTTTTAGGAAATCAACACATAGCACGGGAAAATCAAATAACAACTCTAAAACATGATTAGTACATTCATTGGCGGGAAGAGTTCGGGTAGGGGGTGATTGGTTAGGCCTGAAAAGGGGTATACGTTTAAACTGATTGGTTGAATCCCTGAGATGTATATGTGGTGAGCTGCATGGTTTCTGGAAAGGGGTTGTTAAGTAACTAGGTGGTCAGGGAAGATTTCAACACACATCTAATTGGCAGTTCCGGGAATTGTCTTAACTGCCACAGGAATTTCAGGTTCTGAGTGCAGCTTGGAAACTTTAAAAAACCTGGTTCTATGTTTCAATTTCAATTTCTTTTATTCGTTCATTTCCCACTCCTTTTTCTTACTACTTTTAATCTTAAACGTAATAAATCATAATTATTGCGGGGTCTCACATTCTATTTCTGCCAGTGGACCGTATTTCTGTCTGATTACAATGAGTTTTTCCTGCGAATTTGAGCCTGGAGAAAGGAAACTATGTGGTTAAGCAAACAAGGTCCTACAGTTAGCAACACCATAAGGATGATCAAGGGTCCAGCTAAGTCTGATAGGAGTGTAGTTAACCAGGGGGACTGGGTAAACCATAACTCAAACCACCCTAGTTGAATCTCCCTATCTTTCTGGTGCTCTTCAAGGCATTTTCTCAATTTACTCATGGATTCTTTTACAACTCCAGTATGGTCAGCATAAAAACAACATTTTTCTCTCAGTGCAGCACAGAGGCCCCCCTCACTCATGAAGAGGAGGTCTAATCCTCGCCTGTTCTTTAAAACAACTTCAGAGAGAGAAGTTAAGGATTCCTGCAAAGCTGTGATGGTGGTCTCTAATGTCTTCAAGTCTTTATCTATTGCTGTTTCTAATCGGGCCATTTGTTGTGACCCACATATAGTAGCAGCTGTTCCCATACCCACTCCTGCAGTAGCTCCTATCCCCAATAGGATGGCAGGAGTAAGGGACACTGGCTCCCCGCAAAATCGGGTTGTTTCTCCCCCTAGTAGACCTTCAAATGATTCTACATCATAATAGAGCACCCTGGGGAGTATCTGCACCATTACACAATAATTTACAGAGATGTCAAATACCTGGGCTGAAATGCAAGGAGTTCTGACTGTTTGGAGTTCAGTACAATAAAGGTTCCTTTAATTAGTTCCCAGGGGGAGGAGTCAGCTGTACTCTGGACTGGGGAAGTAGGCAAAGACGGAAACCAGGAATTATGAGATGGTAGAGGGGTTCTGGTAGATCTAGCCATGGGAGGTTTAGGAGGCTTAATTCCTGGGTTGAGGGGATTGGGCTCTATTGCTGTGATATTTTCTTCCTTTTTCAGCCGGATGGTGAACCAGTGACCAAAGTCATAATGAGGGCCATATATATAGAATCGCATTCCCCACGTATTTTCCATAGGCCATGCTGTTCCGAGGTAGCCCCTTCCTTTGGAATTGAAAGTTAAAATGAGGGGGTAACATAGACTATTCTTTCCACAGTGAGTTTTTGACACCACTTGGCTAGCAGCACATTTCTTGGGATCAATCAAGGTGTCATTTCTTTCTTCCTGAATCGTACTGTCGGGGGAGTTTGGGTTCCACCATGCAGCTCCCTTTTGTTCACAACCCCAAGATCTACAATAAAAGTCACTGGGTCCTGTACAGGTTTGGGCCTGTTTGCGGCTTCGGAAATCAGCTGGGCACACATAAAAATCAAGATTGGCTAGTTTACACCTGAGCTGCGGAAGATGATATCCATAATTCATGGGGTAAGGTGGTCTATGTTGCCCTGGTTTGGGGTTGAGTGGGATCTCTGTGGGGGTCCTCTATGTCAGGGAGATCCCAGTCAGACAGGCCTATGGCAATCTGACAAATATCCGGGTGGAGAGATGGCCACCAAGTCCATATGGTGGCTGTATGTGAAATAGACCACACTACTTGCCCAGTAGGATTTATAACTTGCCATTGTTGCTGAACAAGCTGATGGGGATTAGGACTGCTGGTGGTCAGGGGAAGAATCCATAGCCCTACCCACATGACAGACACACAACTTGAGACGGTTACCAGTCTGTTCCAGTTTCCAGCCAGAGTCCGGACAGGGCGCAGGCTTGAGATGGGAGGCATGGATCCAGGAAGTGATCCCATCCACTTTCACCACTGTGGTTGTTATAAGCAGCACCTGGTATGGTCCTTTCCAGCGGGGTTCCAGGGATGACACCTAATGCCATCTCATGTAGATGAAGTCTCCCACTTGATATCGATGTGGGGTTCCCTCATCTCCAGGCTGATAAGCAGTGGCCAACTGTTTCCACAGGTATCGCTGGGTGCTGGGTTTGTTCAAGGGCTTTAAGTCTGTCAAGAAAGAGTGTGTGAAAGGAATCATTAAGTCTCAGAGTTGGGGTTAGGTCCCTTACTGGAGGAGGGGGACCATAGAGAATTTCATAAGGGGTGAGTTTACACAAAGAGGCAGAGGGCGTTTTTCTTGCACGAAACAGTGCTTAAGGTAGGAGCAGAGTTCAATTTTTTATGCCGGTCTCCAAGCTTTTTTCGTTAAGGTCTCTTTGATGGTTCTATTCATCCTTTCTACCTGTCCTGAGCTCTGGGTCTATAAGCACAATTTAACTTTCAATTAATCCCCAGGGTCCTGGCGAATCCATGACTTACCTGGGCCACGAATGCCAGTCCATTATCAGACCCTATTACCTTAGGCAGGCTGAACCTTGGAAAAATGTCTTATAGAATCTTTTTGACCACCCTCTGAGCCTTCTGTTTCTTCATGGGGAAGGCTTCAAACCATATTGAAAAAGTATCTACAAAGACTAGAAGATATTTAAGTCTGTACCTTGCTGGCTTAATTTCAGTAAAGTCCACTTCCCAGAATTGTCCTGTTCTGGTTCCTCGTAAGTGCTTTCCTGCAGGAAGCTTGGATGGGTAAGCATTAACTAACTGGCAGACTTCACAAGCTCTAGTCACCTGCTCAGCTATTTCTTTCCTCTGTGAGTCAGTCAATAATAAGTCCTTTCTCCGGTCCTTTAGAAGTGCCTATAACTTTTTTCAGCCTAAGTGGGTGAGTTGGTGTACGTCTTTGACATAAAGGTGGGCTTTTTGAAATAGTAAACTTGGCTCTGAAGGGTCCCAGAGTCCTGTATCTGTCTCCTCAGATGATAAGTTGCCTGAATGCTCCAGTGCGGCCAAATCTCCTGATTGTTGTTCCCCCCGGTGTGGAAAAAGTTACCAGAGTCACTACATTTAGGGCTGCCAATTAAGCTTCCTCATCTGCCCTTCTGTTTCCAACCGCCATGGGGTCGTTTCCCTTCTGGTGCCCTGGACAGTGCACTATACCTAGTTCCTTAGTGCTCTGCACTGCTGAGAGAAGGTGGAGGATCTCATCTTTGTTCTTTATTTCTTTCCCAGCAGAGGTTAATAGCCCCCTTTGCTGGTAAATAGCCCTGTGCACATTAGCATTGGCAAATGGATAGCGGCTATCAGTGTATATGGTGGCCCTTTTGCCTGTTGCTAGTTCCAATGCTTTCGGAAGGGCAATCAGTTCTGCCTTTTGGATTGATGTCTTTTCTGGGAGACCAGAGGATCAGATGACATTAGTTTTGCTAACTATTGCTGCTCCACCCCGCCGCTTACCATCTTGGAGGAAGCTGCTCTCGTCTGTAAACCATACGACTTCTGGGTGAGGCAGTGGCTGGATCTTTCAAGTCTCATCCTATACTGGTTTCCTCTGCCAGTATGTGTTGACACTCATGAGTGATGTGTTCTGATGATTCTTCTGGCAGCAGTGTACCCAGGTTGAGTGGAGCAGGGGGTCCCAGAGTTATTCTGTCTTTGCTAATCCAGAGGCTCTGGTAGTGGTTTATTCTGGAGTTTGATAGCCACCTCTCTGGAGGCTGACAGATGATGCTCTCCAGGGCATGGGAGGCTATAATGGTTAGCTTCTGTCCCAACGTTCATTAATGAACATCTTTTTTTAGAAGGGCTGCCGCTGCTATCGCTCTTAAGCAATTTGGCCACCCGCTAGCCACTGGGTCCAATTTTTTTGATAAGAATGCTACCGGCCATTTTCAAGGTCCCAAAGTCTGAGTGAACACTCCCAGTTCTATTCCTTTCGTTTTCTCAATGTAGAGAGTGAAGGGTTTTTCTACTTCTGAGAGTGCTAAAGCTGGAGCAGATAGCAGTGCCTTTTTTTGACATTATCAAAAGCTTTTTGGTGCTCAGGGGTCCATTTGAAATGGGCATCCCCATTTATAAGCGGGTATAAAGGTGCAGCCAGAGATGCGAACCCAGGAATCCATAACCTGCAAAAGCCGGCAGTCCCAAGAAACTCTCTGAATAGTCTCTTATTAGATGTGGGCGGTATCTGCACAACGGTTTGTTTTCTGGGCTCACTGAGCCATCTTTTGCCACCCCTAAGAGAATAACCCTGGAAGATTACTTCTTGCTGACAAATTTGGTCCTTTTTGCAGAAGCCCTATATCCAAGCCGAACAAGCTCGGATAATAGTGCTTGGGTCCCAGACTCATAGTTCTCCTTGGTGTTGGCTGCCAGTAGCAGATCATCCACATATTGGAGTAGGGTGACTTCGGGGTGTGCAGTTCTGAGGCCTGTGGAGGGCTTCATCAAAGAGAGTGGGGGAGTTTTTGAACCCCTGTGAGAGTCTAGTACAGGTTAGTTGGCCATATGTTAAAGTTTCTGGGTCTATCCACTCGAAAGCAAACAGAAACTGATTGTCCTTATGTAGGGGCAAGAAGAAGTAAGCATCTTTTAAGTCCAGCACAGTGTACCATTCCCGCTCCAGATTCAGAGTGCTAAGCAAATTATATGGATTGGGTATTGTTGGGTGAATGTCCTGCACTCTGTTGTTTATCTCTCTTAGGTCTTGAACAGGACAGTAGTCCCTAGTTCCTGCCTTTCTTACTGGTAGCAGGGGGGTATTCCAGGCTGATTGACAGGGCCTTAGGACCCCAAGGGCCAATTATTTCTGAATATGGGGACTTATCCCATCTTTAGCTTCTTTGCTTAGAGGATATTGTTTAACACTGATTGGAGAGGCAGAGGCTTTTAATTCTAGTTCTATTGGAGGTAGTTTTATTGCTAGACCTAACCCAGCAGTTTCTGCCCAGGCATTCAGATAATCTTTTATCCATTTCTGTGGTAGTTTGCCTCTTTGATCAGTCCTAGGGAGCGCGAAGAGTTGATTTTCATCTTCAACGGACATAGTCAATGCTGTGACTATGGGAGGTTTCACTGAAGGCTTTAGAACATCCACTTCGGGAACATCAGGGTTAAAAGTTATTCTAGTCCCGAGTTTGGTAAGCAGATCCCTGTGCATCAATGGGGCTGGGCACTCTGGGATTACTAGGAAAGAGTGTTGGACTTTTCCTTTTCCTACATCCATAATCCTCTTAGTTGTCCAAGCCCGATATGTACTGCCATTATCCCCTTGAACTAGGGACCATTTATTTGATAGCAGCCCAGTGGGGTCTTAAGGGCTGAGAATACTGCTCCTGTATCCTCTCCAAAGTTCACTGGAGTCCCCTCCACTTCAAAGGTTACCCTGATCTCGGGGAGGAGATCCGAGCCCCAACATTCCTAGTCCTGTTCTAGAGTCAGCATGGCATGCTGGCGTGGTTGCTTCTTTTGGGTGCACTTTTGGCTCAGTGTCCTTTTTCTTTACAGTAGGCACATTGATCTGAGGCCAGGGGCAGCCTTTGGCATGGGCCCAAGTATCCCTTCCTGACTCCAAGCTTTTTAACTTCTGGCATATTTGCTGCTGTGAACAAAACCTTAGCCAATGTTTTAGTCTGTCTTTTGCTCCTTTCATGCCCCTTTTGTTCCCTTTCCTTCTCTATCCTCTGTTCCCTCTCCTCCTCAGTTTCTCTCTTATAATATACTTTCTCAGCTTCTCTGACTAAATCTCTTAAGGTCGTATCTTGTAATCCATCTAGACATTGTAACTTTCTCTTAATATCTTGGGCAGCCTGCTCAATACAGGCCATTGTAACAGATGCATTTTGGTCCTCTGCCTGAGGATCAAAAGGAGTATATTCTTCCATAATTCTCTCCAGAAACATAGAGGGAGACTCATTAGGCCCTTGGATAATCTCTCTTACTTTGGCCAAATTGGTCAGCCCTCTGGCGGCCACTCGGAGACCCGCTATTAGAGCCCGGCGATAAGTGGACAGATGCTTCTTACCTTCAAAGGTGTTGGGGTCCCAGTTGGGTCGGTTCATGGGCCCATAGGGACGGAAAGAGAGTATCACAGGGGCTTCTGAGTTTTCTATTATCCGCCGCCGGTGGGTTCCTTTAGGTTGCCCAGCTTCCTCCAGGGGAGGAGGGGCTGCTGCTGCTGCAGAGAAGTCCCCTGGAGGGCTTGGGTCTGGCCCAATTGCCTATAGCAGTGGAGAGGCTGAGTCAGCGGTTGGAGGATCATCAGGAACTGTGTTGGGGGTTGGGGAGGGAGAGTAGACGATAAGGAGGGGGAGGAGTGTCCAGTCTTGTGACTCAGGGAGAATGGAAGGAAGAGGGGGAGGAGTGGATGGTTTGAATGATAGGATCATGGGGGAAGGGGTATATGGCTCTTTATCTGGGTGGCCACGTGGCCAAAGCTGAAAGACAATATCTCTGACTTTTCGGATTAGAGGAAAGTGGAAGGATCCTTCTGGGGGCCATCCAACTTCGAGGATGGGCCACTCTGAAGCACAGAGAGTCTGCCAGGTACAGCGTTTTACTGGAAAATAAAGATTCTGGGCCCTTGAGCGGACATCAGTCCAATGATCAAGGGTCGGAGACAGAGAAGAGGATGTGCTTTGTCCCATAATGGGAATTCCTCAAACAGGGACAGTGAAGACACAAACGCAACCCAGAAAAAGACAAACAGTAAATGTTTAACATGACTCCAAGAAAAAGATTAGAACTGAGTAACTGGTAAATCTTAATGGGTTAGGCAATAAAGACAGACAGTAAACTCAACATGAGTTCGGGACAATGAACCAAACTGAGTAGCCGGCAAAACCTGATGGGCTGGCAAACCGAATCCTGAAGCAAAATGTAACTGAGATGAGGAAACTACTATTCTTTGATTTCCCTAGTCTTCCGGAGTGTCCCCCAGAAACGTGACCTTGGGCTCTGTGACAGGTCTGTCACACCATAGGAGAGAGCTAATGCTCTTCACCAACAGCCACTTTGCCATGCCCTGACTTGAAATCCGAAACCAGAAATAGGCTCCTTACTAACCCCGAGAGGAGTCCCTTGAGGTCTTTCGTCCACCGCTGCCGGATATCTCACCTGGGGCCTCCAGATAAATAGGTGCGGCGAACGTCAGAGGAAAAGACAACAAAGAGGTTTTCTCATGCATCAGCAAAGGGTTTATTGGGGGTCCAGCATGCTGGGGCTCAGAGCTTACTTCAGAAGACCAAAAATCAAAGAACCCCGAGAACAACTTGAGCAGAGTATATATACATTCTTTAGAGAGAGCAGGGATTTACATACATCATTGCCTCCTTTAGGAAATCATCATGTACCACGGGAAAATCAAATAACAACTCTTAAACATGATTAGCACATTCATTGGCGGGAAAAGGTCAGGCAGGGAGTGATTGGTCAGCCCTGAGAAGGGGTATACGTTTAAATTTATTGATTAAAGCCCTGAGATGTATACGTGGTGAGCTGCACGGTTTCTGGGAAGGGGTTGTTAAGTAACTAGGTGTTCAGGGAAGATTTCAACACACATCTAATGGGCAGTTTCAGGAATTGTCTTAACTGCCACAGGAATTTTAGGTTCTGAGTGCAGCTTGGAAACTTTACAAAACCTGGTTGTTTACGTTTCAATTTCAATTTGTTTTATTCTTTCAGAACCTTACAGTGGAAGGCGAGAGACTTCATCCACAATGACTGCTCTTTTGGCCATTTTGGTTTTGGATGCACACATGGGATCTTTTTTTAGATCCATCTGTTGCTGATAATCTAAGCCACAGCCTCAAACAGGGCCAAGAGCCTGATTAAGACACATCCCTTTCCAAAGCAATTACATCTCTGAGGTCAGTTACAGAACTCAGTCTCTGAGAGGAATCACACCAGTGTTCAAGCCCAGGTGGACCCAGTCATTCTTCCAACCACCACACATATGACCACAATTAAATCCAAAACACTCCCACATGGCACTCATCTTCTTACATACATACACTCATGATAACCTTTGGCTAGAGGCTTCCATGAATGGCGCAGCCCACGAGAGTGTCCAAAATAAGCTCCCTTGCAACTCATTTGCCTAACCTCAGGGTGGCCTGAACACCCTTCCTGTGAACCAGGATTGATCACATAGTTCTTCCTGTAATACTGCTCTGCTTCTCCAATTTGAGGCTTACTGACTGTCAGGTATAGATTCTTTATGTGATTTGGAGTCATTAGGAAACCAAAGTAAATTTGCAAGGCTTGGAAAAACTCATTTGACCCAAAGGATACCTATTGTCACTTGGTGGAGGTCAGGAACCTTACAGAGGAAGGCGAGAGACTTCATCCACTATCACTGATCTTTTTGCCATTTTGGTTTTGGATGCACACATTGGATCTTTCTTTATATCCATCAGGCGCTGCTAATCTAAGCCACAGCCACACACAGGGCCACGAGGCTGATTCAGAACATCCTTTTCCAAAGCAATTAAGCAAAGAGCCACAGGTGATGCCCATTCATTTCCATTTGAAAACTGTTTTCTTCAAGATTCACAAAGGGGTGGCCTGAGGCAGAGACCTTCCTGACTTCAGAGCAACATAACAATAAGTAAGCAAATCCCAATGCAGGGTTTCTCCACTGAGACTATACTAGTCACAATGATATCTGAGTTTTCTGAGATGCTTGTCATTCCCTTCAACAATCCAGTACATGGCCATGTCACAGAGCTTGGAGGTGGTATATATATCTTGGACAAAAAACCATGAGCCTATTCTGGAGAGTGGCCAGAATTCAGAAAGAAAACAGGAACTTAGAAAGTTAGTAGGTGTTGCCCATCGAAAAGGCAACCAGCAGTCCTTTTTTAAAATGGGCAGGATGAATGCTGGAAAGCTTTCTACTAGTCAGGATACATCCATTTATGCATTCCTTTTTCTAATGTGTACAACCAAGAACACAGTGGGATACACAGACACAGAAACACTCACCTTGTCAAAGGACTTTCTAGAAACAGTCCACTCTAAACCAAACAAACCGCCTTTCCTACCTATTCTCAGAACATGAGACAAAACCACAAACTCACACCCACTCTCAAAAAGGCACCTCTTTCCCCAAGTAAGTCTGTGAGTATCCAGAGTGTCCTCTGACTTGTGGGCCATAGTATGTTCCCCCGAAATGGCCTGTCCTGTCTCAGATCTGGTCTCTTTGTCCATCTCTGTGAAGTTGTATGGAGCCTGTGCTGACCACTACCTGCTTTCTCAGAAAAGGCCCGTCTTCAGAGCTCTACTTGCATTTGGTCATCCTTAAACCATTAGGTACCAAGAGAGACAGACTCTCTCCTTGGTAAATGCAAACAAGTGAGCCCACTGGGAATGGGACTGGGCCTGCCTCTGGATGCCTGGCTTCCTGGATCTCAAGTTCAGAGAGTTTCATCACCAAAGAAGTGAGGTAGGTCAATTCCTAAAGGAAGGGAATGAGGTCACTGCCTTGGCAACCACTTTGTCCTTACAGTTGCTTCCAAAGGTCCCTTGAGATGGAGGCTGCCCCTACTTCCTGTGAAACTTTCAGAAGTTAGAATGGTATATCAACCATAGACACCCAGGAGAAGCTCTCCACACAGGGTTGTTTTGGTCCATCTTTTTTATATCAATAGGAGAGAGGCTGATTCAGACACATACCTTCATCCTGACCAGCTTGTTTGCCATGGAAGATGACTTTTGCTCTCTCAGGTCCTTCATAGCTGCCTACATCTTCTCCAGGGATCATTTCTGCATCAACCTTTGAGGTTCTCAGCAGGTGGAAGATTCCCTACATTCCTGTATTGTAAGACCTACTCTGTCCCTGCTCTTTTGTAAAGTTAGATTGAGGGAACAGTGTATGGTTAGGGTTAATAATATATTTTATTTGGGTTAGGAAACATTCTGTGGGATAAATAATGGTATTAGGAACCTGCGATATTCACAAGAATATATAGGTGAAATATAAGTATAAAACCTGAAATCTAGGTACGATTTGAAGCCCAGAAGGGAATTGGGCCCTTTAGTGCGATACTTAGCTTTGAATTATGTTCTACACAGATGTCTCAGATAAATCGATATGCAATGGCAGAGGACCTTGTACCTTGGATGAATAAATGTCTTAGAGAACATCCAGTCAAAAAGGAATAGTCGGCAGGATTAGGAAGGTAGTCAGTAGGTTTTGAAAAAAGAGTGAGTATAGGATTTGGACAAAACGTTCATTAGCAATAGGGTTTCGGGTAGAGAGTGAACGTAAATATGAGCACATACGAAGAGTCAGTCACAATGATGAACTGGGAAAAATATGTTGGAAAGCAGATATCAATAGAGACATTAGGAAAACAGGCAAAGTATAATGTGAGTGATAGGGTTAGACATTTTCAACATGGTTGAGGATGAATATATAATCTTAGGTAGAAAGACATATGTAGTCATCAATAGGATTGATATTTTAGAGCATTAGGCAACCTAGGCATGGTTGTTTTTAATAATCCATGCTCACTTTCCATTTTGCTTTGGTGAAAGGTTAATAAAATAGTCACTTGTCACTTCCTGTTTTTCTGTATGCTTAACAAAACACTGTTGAAATCTTGAGAACTGTTTGCTCTTTTGGTTCCCAGAATGTGCTATCCCCAACTGCCAAACTGCAGAATGTACTCCCTCACCCAGTTGCATGCAAACTGCACACTCGCCCTGACCCATAAATAAATTTCCCTCCCTGCCCTGTCCAAGGAATGTATATAAGCTCTGTTAAAGCTGTTCTCAGGGCTCTTTGCTCTATTCAAGTGAGCTCTGAGCCCCAGCATGCTGGACCCCCAATAAACACTTTGCTGTGGCTGAGTGAAAATGATATACTGTTCTGTACTTAAAAGATGCTTTCTTTTGCTTGGCTCTGCATAAAGATAGTCAGTTGCTGTTTGCTTTCGAGTGGGTAGACCCAGAAACAGGAACGTCTTGTCAACTAACTTGGACTAGACTCCCACAGGGGTTCAAAATCTCCCCCACTCTCTTTGATGAAGCCCTTCACAGAGATCTCAACAACTTCAGAACTACACACCCCGAAGTCACCCTGATTCAATATGTGGATGTCCTGCTCCTGGCAGCCAACACCAAGGAAAACTTTGAGTCTGTGACCCAAGCACTATTATCTGAGCTTGCTCAACTCAGGTATAGAGCTTTGGCCAAAAAGGCCCAAATTTGCCAGCAAGAAGTAATCTTCCTGGGGTATTTTCTTAGGCACTGTAAATGATGGCTCACTGACCCCAGGAAACAAAACGTTGTGCAGATACCACCCCCATTTAACAGGAGACAACATAGAGAGTTTCTTGGAACTGCTGGCTTTTGCAGGTTATGGACCTGGGTTTGTGTTCATAGCTGCTCCTTTATACCCGCTGTTAAATGAGAATGCCCAATTCCAATGGACCCTTTGAGCACCAGCAAGCTTTTGATAACATCTAAGAACACTAACACTGAACACCTCAACTTCACTGAGTCCAGCCTGCAATTTCAGAAAGCCCTACACTATGTTAAAAATGTACATCAACTCAATCAACTTAGTTCAAAGAAACTGCAGCCATTCCTGTAGGATCAAGAACAGAGTTTTAGACTAACTCACTCACAGTGAATGGAAATAACTGAATGGGTAACAAAAGCCTGTCGGTTCTGTTAATTGGTTAATGCTTACCATTCCAAGCTTCCTACAGGAAAGCACGTACCAGGAACCAGACCAGGACAATTCTGGGAAGTGGACTTTACCTAAATTAAGCCAGCGAGATATGGACTTAAATATCTCCTAGTCTTTGTAGATACATTTTCAGGATGGATTGAAGCCTTTCCCACAAAAAAAAAAAAAAAAAAAAAAAAACCGGCACAAATTGTGGTCAAGAAGATCCTGAAAGATATTTTTCAAAGACAGGGCCTGCCTAATGTAATGTGGTCTGATAATTGAACGGCGTTCATGGGCCAGGTAAACCAGGGGTTAGCCAGGACCCTGGGGATTAATTGGAAGTTACATTGTGTTTATAGACCCCAAAGCTCAGGACACATGAAAAAATAAATAGAAGCATTAAAGAGACCTTAAATAAATTAAGCTTAGAGACCGTCATAAAAGGGTAGACTATGCTCCTACCTTATGCACTGTTTCATGAAAGAAATACTTCCTTTGTTTCTTTGTGTAACATCACCCCCTATGAAATTCTCTATGGGGCCCCTCCTCTGGTAAGGGACCTAACCCCAACTCTAAGACCTAAGTATCCCTTCCACACACCCTTGCTTGACAGACTTAAATCTCTTGAAAGAACTCAGCTATACCTGTGGAAACAGCTGGCCACTGCCTTCCAACCTGGGGATGAGGGGACTCCACATCGATATCAAGTAAGAGAATTTCTCTACATAAGAGGACATCAGGTGTCATCCCTGGAACCCCGCTGGAAAGGACCATACCAGGTGCTACTTATAACACCTACAGCGGTAAAAGTAGACGGAATCACTTCCTGGATCCATGCCTCTCATCTCAAGCCTGCAACCTGTCCAGACTCTGGCTGGAAACTGGAAAAGACTGGTAACCCTTTCAAATTGTGTATTTGCCACGTAGATAAGGCTATAGACTTTCCCCTTGGCCACCAGTAGACCTAACACTCATTAGCCCGTTCAGCAGCAATGGCTGATCACAAATCCTACAAGACAAGAAGTATGGTCTATCTTGCATACAGCCCCCTTAGGAACCTGGTGGCCATCTCTCCACCCAGACATTTGTCAGCTGGATATAGGTCTTTCCTATTAGGATATCCTTGATGAAGAGGATCCCACTAAAATTCCATTAAATCATTTCCGTACCATAGATAATGGAAACAAACATTATGGTTGTATAGACAGGCAAGCCAGATGCAGGTTGGCTAGCCTATATTAGTATGTTTGCCCCGCAGACTATCAAAGCCACAAACCGCCATGGCTGAGTGTGGGAAAAGATGACTTCTTCTGTAAGTCATGGGGATTTGAGCATACAGGGGCTGCCTGGTGGAATGTAAAATCCTCATCAAATTCAGTACACAGCATTGGCCATATTACTACTTAGACATCTAAAACAGATGGCGCCAAGAGGAGTCTCTAGATCCTCAAATTCTGTGTGACCTTTTTACCTTCTGCAAGTGCTCAAAAGGGTGAAAGGAAATTCCCCTATGTGGAGGCCTTTTCCCTGTTTCCCTCACATCCTGAACTATGCTTCTCCAATAGTTCCTCACCCTCAGCTTTCTGCTCCAGACTCTCTGCTGTCAGTCCTACCTCAGCAACCTTATTTCTCCCCTCCAATTACTAGATCCAAAACCCAAACCTCCGCTGGTTCTCAGAGCATTGCCCCCTTGCTGAGTTAGCAGGTACTGAGGTACCCATCCACCCACTCACTCCTCTCTTCCTCTGTCAGTACCCGCACCGGGTCGCACCAGGTCCTCTTACCAGCTAACCTAAAGCTCCAACCAGCTTAGGAGATCCCTCAGACCCCTATTGAAGATGTAATGAAAATGACCTTTAAAGTTGCTTTGTGATCACTGAAAACAGGTTACTAAGAATTTAAAGTGCCTCACAGGCTTTTCGGGATAGTCACTCCCGTCTTCCCCTCTGCTCTACCTGTTATACTGCTCAAGTTTTTGTTTCTAGGAAAATCCCAAACCCCTTTCCCATTATTCTTTTATATCTCTCCTTCCTATTTCTCAGATCCACGGAGCAGCTCTCACCCTCCGCCTTCCCCGTCTTCCCCCTCTGTACCAGGCCCACAGAAAAATCTTAACTGAACTTCTCCAGAAGTCTTCACCATGACTTTAGGATTTTCAGCAAAAGAGTCCCTATAAAAGAGTTCAGTGTAGATAAACTTCCTGTTTTTCTGTTGCCCTGCTCTACTTGGCTACTGGCTGCAAAAATCAGCACTCCTAAGCTTGACACCCCTTTAATAGTTTTTCACACAATATGTGAACAAGGCCTCTGGCCTTGAGCTGGGGCTTCATAGAGATGGCTATATTTTTAAGATATAAAATTACCAACTGGGCTCCATGGTAACACTGCAGGGGGATAAAAGAAAAGGAAGAAAAAGCTCTCCCCCTCCCAGGTGTCCTTGAAAGTTTAACTTGCCCACCAAAGAGGAAAAAACAGAAAAAAACTTCTTTTTGTGAAGTTCTGCAGACTGTGAACTTCTTAGTCCCTTCCCTTTCATGTTGGGTACAAAATTCTGAAACTACCTAAACTTGGGGTTCAGGGAATTAATTGATTACAACAGAAGCAATGCCCGCTGAATCCGGTTGCAACCAAATAGGACTGTTTCCCTGTCTTCTGTGCTATCTTAGGTGCCTTGCCTTGACTGCCCCTACAACAGTATAATTCTATATACTTAAACATTGTTTATGTTTTAATGAAATGGCCAACAGATGTGATTAATTGTGAAATGGTGAAGATGTTTCCCAGATTGCTCTATGATGACCCAGGTTCATTTGAAGTTCAAACAGGGGGGCATACAACTCAGTTCCACTGGGAACATATATCTCTTACTTTACCTATCATATTAGGAAGTGGAGTTGCTGCAGGGGTAGTCACAGGAACCACTTGCCCTGGTCCATGGTACACAACAAATGACCCAAATAGAAGCAGCAATAGACCAAAACTTAAAGATATTAGAAACCTCCATCACAGTTTTCAGGAATCTTTAACCTCTCTCTCTGAAGTTGTTTTACACAACAGTCGAGGGTTTGACCTCCTCTTCATGAGAAAAGGGGGCCTTTGTGCTGCATTGATGTAAGAATGCTGTTTTTATGCCGACCATAATGAAGTTGTAAAAAAACCTATGAGTAAAATAAAAGGATGCCTTGAAGAGTGTCAATGAGAGACAGACGCCCCAAAAGGGTGGTTTGAGTCTTGGTTATCACAGTCCCCCTGTTTATCTACGCTTTTATCACCCCTGGCCTGTCCAATAATAATCTCCATATTATAGCTAACTATAAAACCCTGTTTGCTCAACCGTGTAATTTCTTTTTTCCAAGCTCAAATTGGACAAGTTAAACTTATGGTAATACCCCATTAGCAGACATAGAATGTGACACCCCCCAATAATCACTATTATGATTAAAATTAGCCAGAAGAAGAAGTGGGGAATGAAAGGTTAATAAAAAAGGAACTTGGAACTTCCTGTTTTTTTGTATGCTTAACAAAACACTGTTGAAATATTGAGAACTGTTTGCTAACCTTGTTCCCAGATTGTGCTGTCCCCAACTTCGAAATTGCAGAATGTATTCCCTCATCCGGTTACACGCAAACCGCCCACTCGCTCTGACCCATCAATAAATTTCCGTCCCTACCCTTTTCAAGGAAAGTATATAAGCTCTGCTTAAGCTGTTCTCAGGGCTCTCTGCTCTATTCTTGTGAGCTCTGAGCCACAGCATGCTGGACCCCCAATAAACCTCTTGCTGTGGCATGAGACACTCTCCTGGTGGTCTCTTCCTCCGATGCTTGCACGAACATTACTTGGATGATTGAATGTAGAAGAGAAAATCCAGTCAAAAAGGGATAGTCGGTAGGATTAAGAAGATAGTCGGTAGGTTTAGGAAGAAGAGTGAGTATAGGATTTGGAACAAAAATCTCTTTAGCAATAGGGGTTCGGTTAGAGAGTGAATGTAAATGTCAGCACATGTGAACAGTCACAATAATGAAATGGGAAAAGAACGTAGGAAAGCAGATATCAATAAAGACATTACGAAATCAGGCAAAGTATAAAGTGTATGATACGATTAGACATTTTCAACAGGGTTGAGTTAGAATATATAATCTTAGGAAGAAACAAATATGTAGTCACCAATAGGATTGACATTTGAGAGCATTAGGCAACCTTGACATGGATGTTTTTTGTAATCCATGCTCACTTTCCATTTAGGTTTTGGTACAATCATAAGTGTGACGTTTGCATTTGTGTCCAGAATATTACTGTGATAATATGTATATGTAGATCTGATGACATGAGTGTTTATTCCACCATTTCTGGGAGCAATTTTTTGAAGACATATAAATGGGTATAGGGGGTACAAAGAGGTATACACTGTGTCAATGAATATAGAGATAATGCATGAATAGACCATAAGTGAATAAATAATATAACTGGTTCCACATTAAATAACGGATTGAATTGATATCTGAAAATGTATAAGAAATCTTATATTGATATACAATCATTCATTCCAACCATTTATACATCTAATATCAATATTAGGGTTATGGTTTATCATGAAGATATGTTATTTTTGCTACAAAAGTGATTATGGAAATCGAAAATAATGTGTTTGGAAAGAGTCAGTCACAATGCTGGCAATATGTGAACAAGGCCTCTGGCCTTGAGCTGGGGCTTGACAGAGATGGCTACAGTTCTAAGTTAAAGAAGTTACCAACTGGGCTCCATGGTAAAAGCTGGCAGGGAGAAAAAAAAAGAGAAGAAAAAAGCTCTGCCCCTCCCAGGTGTCCTTGAAATGTTAACTTGCACAGAACAGAAAAAAAAAAAAAACAGAAACAAAAACTGCTTTTAATGAACTTCTGCAGACTGTAAACTTCTGAGTCCCTCCCTTACATGTTGGGTACAAAATTCTGAAACAATCTAAACTTGGAGTTCAGGGGATTAAATGATTACAATAGAAGCAATGCCCTCTAAATCCGGTTGCAACCAAATAGGACTGTTTCGCTGTGTTCGGTGCTATGTTAGTTGCCTTACCTTGCATTGTCCATCCCTTTTCTCATGAAAAGACCAGTCAAGAAACATGGAGGAATGCATGTGCTCTGAAGCAGGAAGTGATTGATAGTGAATCAAATGCCTATAAATTTCCTAACTTGTGGATGAAATACATATCCTATGATGTGCATAAATTAAAGAAATAGTAATCTACCAGTGTTGAATAAAAATGAACGTCAAAATACACATCATGTCCAATTGGAATCTACTTGCATTGATGTTAAACTGGGTCAGGTACTATAGAAATATTAGGATTTGTGTGCACCATTCACTGAAGTTCCTTTTCGGTACTAGGAAAGAAATATGTTTTTCAGGTAAATGAATATTTCTAAGAATAATCTTGTGAACAGTTGATTATAAATTCACATATATGAATATGAATGAATTTGGTGAGTGTAAAATAAAACACATATTTCATATTTTGAAAAATCTGGAGAGTCTATCTATCTACCTATCTATCTATATATATATATGTGTGTGTGTGTGTGTGTGTGTGTGTGTGTGTGTACACACACACACACAGAGACATTAAAAATAGCAATATATATGCCAATCAAAATTCAAAATGAAATATATATCATTGACAGATCCAAAAATATTTATTTAACTGAACATGGATTTATGAATAATATTGATCAAGTAGGAAGCTCACCCATAATTTGAATTTTCAGTTCCAACATCATTTAGGAGGAGTGATCCCTTACAATTTGTATCTGTCAAGTCAGCCACCTCACATGAATGGACATGTGGTCCCAGGTAGGATTCTATGTTTGCATATAAAAATACAGGTGGTGAATAGGCTACAGAGAGGGGAGACAGGAATTCACATATTGGTTAACTTTAAAAAAAACATGGAGAATGACTTCAACAAAAAGTTGACTAGATTTATAACTCCCACAATATATAATGCAAAAGGCAAGTCCAACTATACACCATGCCTCCTCTGAAATGCTTGTATTTTTATTCTGTTTGAGTTATTTTTCTCCATCTTATTAGTATTAGTAGTCAGAGTGTAGTAGGGTAGGGGTTAGTGTCGGGGATTCAGTATTTCGAAAGAAAAATTGGAAAATGAATCCAATGTGTATGTAAATGTGTGCTCCACAAATATCCTCCCACTCTCATACAGAAAAATGCCTTGACAGTACCTTCGCTCCAACTAAAACACCATTAGAGGAGAAGAATTAGAAAATCAGTGAATACATATCTGGAATGGAATATGCTCACAGTTTTGAAAAATTGGAGGTGGTAGATGATTTTTGAAAAGAAAGGGACAGGGTAAACACTCCACAAACATGGAGTTCTGCTGGCCTAAAGACTTCTTGAGAACCTGCCTCTGAGGTTGGGCCCTTGAACTATATGTGGTTGTCAGGAGCTTTAGCTTCCTTTGTACTGAGACCATCAATGCTGGGTCTGCATCTATGTGACATGGAGGAAATTGTTTCTTATTTTCCAATGAAAATGAGGCAGCAGTGCTGAATTCTCTCTTTGTAGGTAACCTGTGGCCACTGGGGGCTAAGTGTATCCCCGTGTGGACTGTGAAGCCATTTGGACATCCTCCAATTTTTGTGGTGTTTCTCGCTGCTGCACTGGGAGTTTGGTATTTGCTTCACAAAATACATGGAGTTCAACTGGGACACAGTGCTGGAGGGATTTCTGTCGGGAGTGGTGGGTCAGGGTCTGCAGGATAATGCACCAACCAGGCTACTATCCCACATTGCTTTCCCCCTTGACAATAGCAACCTGATTCTGAACATTGCCCTGAAACCTCTCAATATAACAAGATGCCTTTACAAAGAAGGGTCTGCTGGCTGCACCATGTCAGTAACAACCATTTGGAAGCCAAGGGCAGATCCACATTGCCCCACTACATGTTTTATCACAAACCTTCCCACCACTGTTCTAGGCCCGCTAATCAGCAGGCTCCAAATTACTGGCATCTCTGTTCTACACCACTTTCATGAAACCCAGTCAATCAAGGCACTGTCTGGCACACTCAAGATCAGCAACAGCACATCCAAAGGTTCTCCAGTGCCACCAGGTCATGGGAATTTCAAAAATTTCACGGTATTTTTCTAGCCATTTTTCTAGGATGATGTTGCAAGCACTATGAGTTTCAATATATTCAGGAACCGTTAAATGGTGAAGAAGCACATTTCAATGAAAGCTCTGGAGAACTCTCAAAGGCAAGGCTTCCAAAATAGTGGCCAAAAGGTCACTTGAATCCAGTCCTATTGAGGTCTACAATATGAGGTCCATGTGTTTTTTGACACTGAACTATGGCTGCCATGTCTTTCAGAATACAATCAAGTGATATCCTGGCTGAGATTCCCAGTGCTTTGTGGAAAGCCACCCTGGGCCTAGATCTCAGTTTCCAAGGGCGACTTTCATTGCGTGGCTTCCTAAAATCCCAAAACAATTCATGGCAATACTTCTCTGAGGTAAGTTCTAGAAATCAGTCTCTAAGGGGAATCACACCAGAGTTCAAGCACAGGTAGACCCAGTCATTTCTTCCAACCACCACAGAAATGACCACAATTAAAACCAAAACACTCCACACGGCCCTAATCTTCTTCCATATAGACACTCATCATATCCTTTGGCTGGAGTTTTCCATAAGGGGTGCAGCCCAAGACAGTGTCCAAAATAAGCTCCCTTAACCCTCATTTGCCTAAAGTCAGGGTGGCCTGGACACCCTTACCGTAAACCAGGAGTGATCAAATAGGTCTGCTGTTGAGAGCCACAGCCGAAGGGGCTCCAGCAAACTTTCAGACTGCCAGCTGATGATTGGCTCACAGTGGCCCCAGCAACACCTAGCTGATTGGCTCCTCTGTGGAGATGCTCATTGAGCTGTATCCCTGCCCTTTCAGACTGCCAGCTGATGATTGGCTCACAGCGGCCCCAGCAACAACTAGCTGATTGGCTCCTCTGCGGTGATGCTCATTGGGCTGTTTCCCTGCCCTTTCAGACCACGGAGCTGCTCATTGGGGGACTTTTTTGGCTCCGCCCATGCGACCCAGCCAATCGGCCTCAAGAGCAGGAGGATTGTGGGAGGAAGAGGTTGTTGGGGTTGTGTGGCTTGTGGGAAGCCGGTGGTGGCAGTTGGGCTCTGAGGGTTTTTTCCTGAGGAGCTGTTTTGTTTATCTTGTGTGGTTCTAAAAAATAAAGTTAGTTTCTTTTGACAAGTGGCTCCTGAATTGTGCCCAGCCAGACTGCGGCATTTGGTGGCTCGCACGGGGAGCGACTGAGGGTAAGTAAACCGCTCGCCCCTGAGGGCAGGGTGAGAGGATGGGGAGCCATTTTAAGATTCCTCTTTTGTTTTGCTTCATTTTTGTTTTAAGTTGCCTGTCCCTGGAGATGAGTGAGACGGAAGAAAAACCGCTCACTTCTGAGGAAAAACTATTTATGTCTGAGGAACAGATAGGGAGAAAGGACGGATGCACATGTAAGGAGGATAGAAAGGTTATAATGATTTTGTGTGGTTCCATTTTTATTTCATTCTGTCTCGGTTTTGTTTGGCGTCATCTTGTTGGGTTGTATTATAGTAGAAATACGGGATCAGAAACTAGTAAAAAACAAACTGAAAGAGTGTTAAGTAAATTGTTAGAGGAAGAAGGCATCCCAGTAAAATCAAGAGCAGTCAGGGCATACGTTGATACAATGCAAAAATGTAGTCCATGGCTTTTTAAGGAGGAGTTGTTAAATATATCACAATGGAACCATCATGGTGAAGATTTAAAAAGAATAGAAAAGAAAAGCCCAGGGACTCTGCCAGCTGGCACATTGGCATTGTGGGCATTGGTATCTGGTTTTCTTAGTCCAAAACCTTCAATTCAGACAAAGGTAGAGGAAGGAGAAGACATATTGATTCAAGTAAATGCGGAGGTCTCTCAAGTTAGTCAGAAAGAGGAAAAGATTCAAGGAAAAGAGAAGGTCTTTCGAGCTAATCAGACAGAGAAAGAAAGTTTAGAGCAGAAAAAGCCATCAGGGGGAAAGTTACAAAAGGAGACTGCTACTAAAACCTTTCTATCACCAGAGGGCTTACGTGTCCAACCAACAGCACCACCTCTACAGGAGACTGCTACTAACACCTTTCTATCACCAGAGGACGTAAGTGTCCAACTGACAAGGCCACCTTCATATGCTGAGAGGCCCCCAACCCCCGCAGTGGATAGTTCAGATCCTGAGACAGGATCTCAAGTATTAACATGCCCTGTATTTGAGGTAGGAGGGCAGCGAGTTTACCATACTTTAAATTTCAAAACAGTGAAGCAGCTAAAAGAGGCTGTGACAACCTATGGTCCTCAAGCACCCTTCACTGTAAGCTTGGTCGAATCCATTACCAACTTGAACATGACGCCAGCAGATTGGGCTAATATGTGTAAAGCTGTGCTAAATGGAGGACAATACCTGTTATGGAAGGTTGCCAATGAGGAATTTTGCAAGGAGACGGCTAGGCGAAATGCAGCAGCTGGTTATCCTCAGAGAAATCTAGATATGTTGTTAGGAAAGGGACCTTATGAGGATCAGCAGCAACAAATTGCATATGATCCTGGTGTATATTTACAAATTGCTGTAGATGCAGTTAAGGCATGGAAGACTTTACAAGGACATGGAGGTTTACAAGGTCAATTATCTAAGATAATACAAGGAACTAATGAATCTTATGCTGAATTTGTAGATAGGCTTATTCAAACAGCTACCAGAGTTTTTGGGAATACAGAACAAGCAATGCCATTAATAAAACAACTGGCTTATGACCAAGCAAATCGTTGGTGCAGAGATATCATTAGACCATGGAAACATGAAGATTTAAACACATATATTAAATTATGTAGAGACATTAATGAACAAGAGCAAGTCATGGCAGCTGCAGTAAAACAGGCTTTAGATGCCAGAGACATTAATGAACAAGGGAAAATTGTGGCAGCTGCAGTAAAACAGGCTTTAGATGCCAGAGACATTAATGAACAAGGGCAAATTGTGGCAGCTGCAGTAAAACAGGCTTTAGATTCCAGGCCAAGAACATGCTACAATTGTGAACAAACAGGACATTTTAAAAGGAATTGCCCCATAGGAGGAGGGTTTAACAAAACTAGGTATCAAAGGAGTAGAATACCGGGTATTTGCCCACGATGCCGTAGAGGGAGACATTGGGCTAATGAATGCCGTTCTCAAACCACCATAGAGGGTACTCCATTATCAAAAAACGAACAAGGACCAAGTGTTTATCCACGATATCGTGGAGAAAGGTACTGGGCTCCATTGCCAAAAAATGGACAGGGGGGCCCAATGCTCCGGGGCCCAAAACCACAAATATACGGAGCACTGGAGGAAACCAGCAACCCCATCAGGGTAGTGCCCAGGACACATTTTCCATCAGATCCCTCATCAGACAAACCAGAGGGAGCGCAGGGTTGGACATCTGCACCTCCGCCAGATCAGTACTAACTCCAGAGATGGGAGTTCAAATCATTCCCACAGGGGTGAAAGGACCTCTTCCCAAAGGAACAGTAGGCTTATTATTGGGACGCAACTCTTCTACTCTAAAAGGACTTATGATAAGTCCTGGGGTAATTGATCCCGATTATGAAGGTGAAATAAAAATTATAGCCAGTTCTCCAAATGGTATATCAGTAATTTCACCAGGAGATAGAATAGCACAGTTACTGATAATACCAAGCCTACATGATAAATTTTCCAGTCGTGCTATAGAAAGAGGTTCCAAGGGATTAGGCTCCACAGGTGTAGATTGGGCTATGCTGTCTTTAAATTTAGATTCTCGCCCCATGCTAAAACTAAATATTCAAGGACATGAATTTAATGGGCTACTGGATACAGGTGCAGAGCTTAGCATCATCTCTCGTCAAGAATGGCCAAAACATTGGCCATTACAACAAGCCACTCAAACGCTTCGAGGCCTAGGAGTGGCGACTAATCCCCATAGAAGTGCAATGGTATTAGATTGGAAGGATCCTGAAGGATGTGAAGGAACTATACAGCCATATGTATTGGATTATCTTCCTATAAATTTATGGGGACGAGATGTCCTAGATCAATTAGGTTTGACATTAACAAATAACATCAACCAAAATGCACCCACTATTATGACTAGACAAGGTTTTAGGAAAGGAAAAAGATTAGGAAAACAAGAACAAGGTATAGCAGCACCAATACAAATAGATCAAGGAACAGACAGACATGGGTTGGATTTTCAGAAAGGGCCACTGAGACAATAAAAATTACTTGGAAATCAGAAAGACCAGTATGGGTTCCTCAGTGGCCCCTGACTAAAGAAAAGATACTAGCAGCCCATGATCTGGTCAAACAACAATTAGCAGAAGGACATATACAACCTTCTGTATCTCCCCATAATACTCCCATTTTTGTCATCAAAAAGAAATCTGGTAAATGGAGATTATTGCAAGATTTAAGAGCCATTAATAATGAGATGGTTATTATGGGACCTGCTCAATCGGGGATTCCTCAATTGTCTGCTTTGCCAAAAACTTGGTATGTTTTAGTTATAGATATTAAAGATTTTTTTTTCAATTCCAATTCATCCTGAGGATAGTCCACGTTTTGCATTTACTATCCCTGCACTGAATCATGAAGGTCCTGATCAGAGATATGAATGGAAAGTACTCCCTCAAGGGATGGCTAACAGCCCAACTATGTGTCAAATTTATGTTAACAAAGCAATCCAGCCACTTAGAAATCAAAATCCTGAACTACAAATATTTCACTATATGGATGATGTATTATTAGCACACAAAGCTAAAAACACATTGCTAGACTGTTATGCCACACTTACAAACTTATTAAAAAATTATAATCTAGAGATAGCAATAGATAAAGTACAATTAAATTTTCCAATTAATTATTTAGGAGTTCTATTATCCTCAACCATGGTCCGTCCACCAAAAATTCAAATACGAGTAGATCAACTCAAATCACTTAATGACTTTCAAAAGTTATTAGGAGACATAAATTGGATAAGGCCTTATCTAGGTATACCAACAGGAGAGTTGGGACCTTTATTTGATATCCTAAAAGGTCCATCAGATCCAAATTCACCCCGAATGTTAACGCCCGAAGCAAGAAAGGCATTAAAAATCATTGAAACATATATGGAAAATATGCATTTGGATAGAATTGATATAAGTTTGCCTTTATTGTTTATTGTACTACCAACAAAAAATATTCCTACAGGAGTATTTTGGCAAGAAGGCCCATTATTATGGATACATTTATCTTATTCTCCTAACACTATTCTTACTAGGTATCCTGAGGCTGTAGGACAATTAATACTCAAAGGAATAAAAGCAGCAAAGGGAGTGTTTGGAATTTCTCCCAATAAAATTATTACTCCATATACTATGAATCAAATTGATGAGTTAGCTAATGAGTTAAATACTTGGTCAATAATCATGTGCAAATCTAATGTTTCATTTGATAACCACTTACCATCTAATCCTTTATTGTCCTTTTGGTCATCGCATCCTGTAATTTTTCCAAAAATGACAAGAAAAACACCTATCGGGAATGCTCCAAATATATTCACTGATGGATCAAATAATGGTACAGCAGCAATAGTTACACCTGATCAAACTTTTACATTTTTAGTACCCAAACAATCAGCTCAAAAGGTAGAGCTTAAGGCAGTATTACAGGCTTTTGTGATGTTTAAAAATTCTGTATTTAATTTATTTTCCGATAGTCAGTATATAGTTAATGCTATAGTATCCCTTGAAGATGCTGGTAGGATTTCCCCTTCCTCTACTATTTTCTTTTTGCTTTCCACTATACAAAGTCTAATCTGGGACAGAAAAGATCCATTCTTTATAGGACATATCAGGGCACATACAGGATTGCCTGGAGCCCTTAGTTTGGGCAATGATTTAGCAGATAAAACTACACATGACATACATATTTTCTCTACACTAGAAGAAGCTATAAATTTTCATAAAAAGTTCCATGTCAATGCTAATACTTTACAAGAGCGTTTTAAAATAACTAAGGAACAAGCTAGACAAATAATAAAACAATGTCAAAATTGTGTGACCTTTTTACCACAAGTTAATCTTGGAGTCAATCCTAAAGTATTGATACCTAACCATATTTGGCAGATGGACGTCACACACTTGCCAGAATTTGGAAAATTAAAATATTTGCATGTTACAGTTGATACTTCTTCTGGATTTTTGATGGGCTCCCTTCATGCCAGAGAAAAAACTAAAGATGTTATAGCTCATTGCTTACAAAATTTTGCCCCTGTGGGCGTTCCAAAACAGTTAAAAACAGATAATGCTCCTGGTTATACTTCTACCTCTTTTAAACAATTTTGCTCATCATTTGGCATTACTCATATAACAGGAATCCCATACAATCCACAGGGACAAGGTATAGTTGAAAGAGCTCATCAAACTATTAAAATGTACTTATTAAAGCAAAAAGAAGGAATTGGGAAGGGGTATATATTCCCCAAAGATAAACTTAAAATAACCCTTTTTACTCTAAACTTTTTAAATTTGGATTCATCAGGGCTTAGTGCTGCGGAAAGGCATATGTGTCCAAAAAATGTATATAAGCCCAAGGTACTTTGGAAGGATATTCTAACAGGACAATGGAAAGGTCCTGACCCAGTAATTGTCTGGAGTCGGGGGTCTGTTTGTGTGTTTCCACAGGGAGAACAGCAGCCGATTTGGATTCCACAGAGATTAACTAAGGTCCTGACCCAGTGATTGCCTGGAATCGGGGGTCTGTTTATGTGTTTCCACAGGGAGAACAGCAGCTGATTTGGATTCCAGACAGATTAACTGAAGCGATTTCTACAGACCAAAAAGAAGATGCGATATCCAGAACTCCAGTTTGGTTATTCTTACATCTGCGACAGAACCAGAATGCTTTTTTCAATATCTATTTTATTATTGCCCTTTCCCATATTTTGTTTTTTTGAGCTCATACAGACCTAGGTTAATGTTTTGCTGATCAGTCCTATTTTTTGACTATAGAGTTTTTAAACATTGCAATGGAGATTTCACCTGTAAAAAGTTATAAGGCCTTTACTATTATGTTATGTGTCGTATGTATTATGTGTGCACACTTGTGTTTTGTGTTTGAATGTACGTATGTCCATATGTCATATATGATGAGCGCTCATGAAAAAATGGATCCAAATATTTTTTTTTTTTTATTCACGTGATTTAAATGGTTTAATTTAAATTGGGTAAACAGCTGTTGAAGATTGTTTTAAAATGTGAACAAAAAAGGAGGTTAACAGATCTGTTTGTTTACTTTCACCTTTCATTTTCATTATATTTAATAATTCTCTTAAAGATAATGTAAATTGTTAAGAAAATTGTTTTCTTTTAGTGCCTTCTGGAACGTTACATAATTTTTTCTTTAGCCATTATTGCCAGAATTCCTATCTTCAGTGAAGACAATGTAAATTGTTAAGAAAATTGTTTTCTTTTAGTGCCTTCTGGAATGTTATATAATGTTATATAATTTTTCTTTAGCCATTATTGCCAGAATTCCTATCTTCATCCCAGTACATGAAGACAAAGATAAAACCAATCTACAGCTTCTGCAATAGCCATCACTGAACTGCTTGCAGAACTTGCCTGGACTATGTATCACTTATATGCATTGTGAACTCACTTGTATGCATTGTGAACTATCTGTTGGTGCAGCAACTTCTGGTAGTGTTGGGGTATTTATGCTGATGGTGTCATCGGTGGTACAATTTTTCCAAAAGGAGCCGTCAGCTGGCTTGGTGTATCTTCCTCCCTTCTGTTTGTCATGATCGTTCAGCTAAAATTTGGGGGCCAACAGAGGTGAGGCAAAGAACCTCACCCCCCCGCTGGTACGAAGACCTCTACACAGGTGTGGCTGTATACTGGACTGGTAGTCAATGACGGGTAAGATCCAATTACTATGGTACCAACCTAAGACAGGAGGCTGACGCCTTGAGGCCAGCTCATCCAATAACGGGTAAGGACCATATGTACTATTGGACAACCTAAGGCAGACACGGTCCCTAAGCCACATGCTTCTTGTTTAAACAGAGAGGGGGAGATGTTGAGAGCCACAGCCGAAGGGGCTCCAGCAAACTTTCAGACTGCCAGCTGATGATTGGCTCACAGTGGCCCCAGCAACACCTAGCTGATTGGCTCCTCTGTGGAGATGCTCATTGAGCTGTATCCCTGCCCTTTCAGACTGCCAGCTGATGATTGGCTCACAGCGGCCCCAGCAACAACTAGCTGATTGGCTCCTCTGCGGTGATGCTCATTGGGCTGTTTCCCTGCCCTTTCAGACCACGGAGCTGCTCATTGGGGGACTTTTTTGGCTCCGCCCATGCGACCCAGCCAATCGGCCTCAAGAGCAGGAGGATTGTGGGAGGAAGAGGTTGTTGGGGTTGTGTGGCTTGTGGGAAGCTGGTGGTGGCAGTTGGGCTCTGAGGGTTTTTTCCTGAGGAGCTGTTTTGTTTATCTTGTGTGGTTCTAAAAAATAAAGTTAGTTTCTTTTGACAAGTGGCTCCTGAATTGTGCCCAGCCAGACTGCGGCAGTCTGCCATTAATACTTTTCCACTTCTTCAATTTTAGGCCTTTTAACTGTGGCATTTAGATTATTTATGTGAACTGTAGTCAAGAGAAAACCGAAGCACCTATGGGCTAGCCTCTCCATGGCTTTGAAGAATTCATTTGACCCAAAGGATCCTTATTCTCACTTGATGGAGGTCAGAAACCTTACAGAGAAAGGCGAGAGACTTCATCTACAATGACTGTAATTTTTGCCATTTTGATTTTGTATGCACACATGGGATTTTTCTTTACATCCATCAGGTGTAGGGAATCTAAGCCATAGACTCACACAGGGCCAAGAGACTGATTCAGACACATCCCTTTCCAAAGCAGTTAAGTAAAGAGCCACAGGTAATGCCATTTATATCCATTTGAAAACTGGTTACTTCAGGTTTCACAAAGGGGTGGCCTGAGGCAAAGTCCTTCCTGACATTCAGGGCAAAAGAACAATAGGCAAGCAAAAGCCCCAAAGCAGAGTTTCTCCACTGAGACTTTACTGGTCACACTGATATCTGAGTTTTCTGAGATGCTCGCCATTCCCTTCAGCTATCCAGTACATGCCCATATCACAGAGCTTGGAGGTGGTAAATATCTTGGACAGACAACCATGAGCCTATTCTGGAGTGTAGCCAGAATTCAGGAAGGAAACAAGAACTTAGGAAGTTTGAAGGTGTTGCCCTTCGATAAGGCAAGCCACAGTCCATTTATATATTGGGCAAGATTGATGCTGGGAAGCTTTCTACTAGACAGGACACATCCATTGATGCATTCTCTTTTCTAATGTCTACAACCACAGACACACTGGGAAACACAGACATAGAAACACTTGCCTTGTCAAACGACTTACTAGAAACAGTTCACTCCAAACCAAACAAACCTACATTCCTACATTTTCTCAGAACATGAGACAAAACCACAAACACACAACTAAAACCACAAATGCATCTCCTTTCCCCAAGTAGGTCTGTGACTATTCAGAGTGTACTCTCACTGGTGAGCCTTACTATGTTCCTCTGAAATGGCCTGTCCTGTCTCAGATATGGTCTCCTTGGCCAACTCTGAAAATGTCAGTAGCCCACGGTGAGCCACTACTTGCTCTCTCTGGAAAGGCCAGTCTTCAAAGCTTTCCTGGCATTTGGCCATCCTCACATCAGTATATACCAAAAAAGACTGTCTCTGTCATTGGAATATTCAAACAAGTGAGCCCACTGGGACTGGGAAAGGGACTGGCTCTGAGTGCCTGGCTTCCTATATCGCAAGTTCAGAGAGTTCCATCACCAAGGAATAGAGATGAGGTCACTTCCTTCTGGAACTGAATAAGTTCACTGCCTTTGCAACCACTTTGTCCTAACAGTTGCTTCCAAGGGTCCCATGAGATGGATGCTACCCCTATTTCCCGTGACACTTTCACAAGTTAGAATGGTATATCACCCATAGGCACCCGTGAACAGCTCTCCACACAGGGCTGGATTTGTCCATCTTCTGTACATTAGGAACAGAGAGGCTGATTCAGACACAACCCCTCATTCAGACAAGGCTGTTTTCCATGGAAGAAGACTTTTGCACTCTCTGGTCCTTCATAGCTGCCTACATCTTCTCCAGGGATTATTTCTGCATGGAACTTTGAGGTTTTCAGCAGGTGTTATATCCCCTACATTCCTTATTGTATGACAAACACTGTCCCTGCTCTTCTATAAAGTTAGAATGTGGGAACAGTATATGGTTTTGGTTAATAACATGTTCGATTTGGGTTAGGAATCATTTTGCTGGATGAATAATGGTATGGAAAACCTGCGATATTTATAAGAATATAGAGGTCAAATATATGTATGAAAACAGAAATCTAAGTAAGATTTGAAGCCCAGAAAGGGATTGGGCCCTTGATTGGGAGACTTAGCTTTGAATTATGTCCTGCACAGATGTCTCAGATGAATCAATACACAATGGCATCGGACCTTGTACCTTGGATGATTGAATGTTGAAGAGAACATCCATTCTAAAAAGGATAGTCAGTAGGATTTGGGAGATAGTCGGTAGATTCAGAAAGAAGAGAGAGTATAGTATTTGGACCAAAAGTTGTTTAGCAATTGGGTTTCAGGTAGAGAGTGAATGTAAATGTCAGCACAAATGCACAGTCAAAATGATGAACTGGGAAATTATGAAGGAAAAGAGATATCAATAGAGACATTAGGATATCAGGCAAAGTTTAAAGTGAGTGATAGGATTAGACATTTTCAACAGGGTTGAGTTTGAATATATAATCTTAGAAAGAAACAAATATGTAGTCAACAATTGCATTGACATTTGAGAGCATTAGGCAACCTGGTCATGGATGTTTTCAGAAATCCATGCTCACTTTAAATTTAGGCTTTGGTACAATTATAAGTGTGACCTTTGCTTTATTTTCCAGAATATTACTGTGATAAAATGTATATGTAGGTCAGGTGACATGAGTATTTCTTCCACCATTTCTGGGAGCAATATTTTGGAGACGTATAAATGAGTATTGGGAGTACAAAGAGGTGTACCATCTCTCTATGAATATAGAGATAATGCAAGAATAGACCATACTGAGAGTAAATAATATAATTGGTAAACGTTAAATAACGGATTGAATTGATATCTGAAAATATACAGGAAATCTTATATTGATATACAATCATTCATTCCAACCAGTTATACTTCTAATGGTAATATTAGGGTTATATTTTATCATGACGAGTGTGTGAGTTTTGCTTCAAAAGTGATTATGGAAATCAAAAATAATGTGTTTAGAAAGAAGTCTCATGAAAAGTCTTATCAAGAAACATGGAGGAATACATGTGTTCTGAAGAAGGAAGTTATTGAAAGTGAAACAAATGCCTATAAATTTGCTAACTTGTGTATGAAATATATATCTTATGATGGGCATAAACTGAAGAAATAGTAATGTACCAGTGTTGACTAAAAATGAACATCAAAATACATATCATGTTCCATAATAATCTACTTGCATTGATGTGACATTGGGTCAGTTACTGTAGAAATATTAGGATTCGTTTGACCATTCACTGAAGTTAGTTTTCAGTTCTAGGAAACAAATATGTATTTCAGGTGGATGAATATTTCTGAGAATAATCTTTTGAAAATTTGATTATAAATCCACATACATGAATACGAATGAATTTAGGGAGTGTACAATAAGACACATATATTTCATATTTTGAAAAATTTGGAGAGTATATATATATATATATATATATATATATATATATATATATATATATACACACACACACATACACACACATTAAAAAGTAGCAACATATATGCCAATCGAAATTCTTCATGAAATGTATATCATCCACTGGTCCAAAAATATTCATTATACTGAATATGATTTTATTTATCATGTTGTTCATCTAAGAAGCTCACCCATAGGTTTAATTTTCAGTTCTAACTGTGTTTAGGAGGAGTGATCTCTTCTCCCAATTTGTATCTGCCAAGTCAGCCACCTCTCAAGAATGTACATGTGATAACAGGTAGGATTCTATATGTGCATATGAAATTACATGTGCTGAATTGGCTACAGAGAAAGGCAGAGAGGAATTCACCTATTTGTTACCTTTAAAAACACATGGATCTTCTTCTATTTCTCTCTTTATGGTTCTGTAGTTTTCATTGTATAAGTCTTTCACCTCTTTTGTTAGGTTGATTCCCAAGTATTTTATTTTTTTTGAAAATATTGTGAATGGAGTGTTTTTCCTCATTTCCGATTCAGAAGTTTTGTTACTGATATACAAAAATGCCTTTGATTTGTGCGTGTTGATTTTTTATCCTTCCACTTTGCTGAATTTATTTATTAGTTCTAGTAGTTTTTTTGTAGACCCTTTTGGGTCTTCTAGGTATAGAATCATGTCATCCGCAAACAGTGATAATTTAAGTTCTTCTTTTCCTATTTTTATGCCTTTAATTTCTTTCATCTTTCTAATTGCTCTGGCCAGTGTTTTGAGAACTATATTGAATAGAAGTGGTGATAGAGGGCATCCCTGTCTTGTTCCTGATTTTAGAGGGAATGCTTACAATTTTTCTCCACTCAGAATGATGCTAGCCTGAGGCTTAGCATAGATAGCTTTCACAATTTCGAGGAAAGTTCCTGTTATCCCTAGTTTTTCTAATGTTTTGAATATAAAGGAATGCTGTACTTTGTCGAATGCTTTTTCTGCATCTATTGAGATGATCATATGGTTCCTATTTTAAGTCTATTTATGTGGTGAATAACATTTATTGATTTCCGTATATTGAACCATCCTTGCATCCCAGGGATTAATCCTACTTGATCATGGTGCACAATTTTTTTGATGTGCCTTTTTTTCCGATTCGCCAGAATTTTATTGAGGATTTTTGCATGTAGTTTTATCAGAGATATTGGTCTGTAGTTTTCTTTCTTTGAGGTGTCATTGTCTGGTTTCGGAATCAGGGTGATGTTGGCCTCATAGAATGAATTTGGCAAAGCTCCCTCTTTTTCCACTTCCTGAAATAAATTGAAAAGTATTGGTATTAATTCTTCTTTAAAGGTTTTGTAAAACTCCGCTGTATACCCATCTGGTCCTGGGCTTTTCTTGGTTGGTAGTCTTTTGATTGCTTCTTCAATCTGATCCATTGATATTGGTCTGTTCAAATTGTGTGTATCCTCCAGACTCAGTCTGGGCAAATCATAGGATTTAAAAAATTTATCGATGTCTTCACTCTCTTCTATTTTATTGGAATATAGGTTTTCAAAATAATTTTTAAAATGTGGCATTTATACACCATGGAGTATTACGCAGCACTAAAAAATGACAAAATCATGGGATTTGCAGGGAAATGGATGGTATTAGAGCAGATTATGCTTAGTGAAGCTAGACAATCCCTAAAAAAACAAATTCCAAATGTCTTCTTTGATATAATGAGAGCAACTAAGAACAGAGCAGGAAGGAATAGCAGGAAGAAAAGGTCAACATTAATAAGAGACATGAGGTGGGAGGGAAAGGGAGAGAAAAGGGAAATTGCATGGAAATGGAGGGAGACCCTCAATGTTTTACAAAATTATATATAAGAAGTTGTAAGTGGAAGGGGAAAATAAACAAGTAGGAAAATGAATTACAGAAGATGGAGTAGAGAGAGAATATGGGAGGGGAGGGGAGGGGAGGGGGGATAGTAGAGGCTAGGAAAGGTAGCAGAATACAACAGATACTAATAGGGCATTATGTAAAAATGTGGATGTGTAACCGATGTGATTCTGCAATCTGTATTTGGAGTAAAAATGTGAGTTCATAATCCACTTGAATCTAATATATGTAATACAAGATGTCAAGAGTTTTGTAATATTTTGAACAACCAATAAAAAAAAAAACACATGGAGAACTATTTCAACAAAAAATTGACTAGATTTATAACTCCTACCCTGTATAATGCAAAAGGCAAGTCCAACTATACACTATGCCTTGTCTGAACTGCTTGTATTTCTATTCTTTTTGGGTTATTTTTCTCCATCATATTAGAATTATTAGTCAGAGTCTAGTACGGTATGGGTTAGTTTCAGGGATTCAGTATTTTGAATGGAAAATAGGAAAATAAATCCAATGTGTATGTAAATATGTGCTACACAAAAATCTTCCCACTCTCATCCAGAATAATGCCTTGACATTACCTTCGCCCCAAGTAAAACACAATTAGAGGAGAAGAGTTAGAAAAACTGTGAATACATATCTGGAATGAAATATGATCAAGAGTTCACAACCTTGAAGGTGGTAGAGGAGTTTCCAAAAGTTAGGAACAGGTAAATATTCGACAAAATTGGAGCTCTGCTGGACTAAAGACTTCTTGAGAAACTGCCTCTGAGTTTGGGCACTTGAAATATTTGTTGTTGTCAGGAGCTTTAGATTCCTTTGTAGAGAGACCATCAAAGCTGGGTATGTATCTAAGTGACCTGGAGGACATGGTTTCTTATTTTCTAATGAACATGAGGCAGCAGTGCTGAATTCTCTCTTTGTAGGTAAACTGTGGGGACTGGGGGCTAACTCTTTCCGTGTGGACTCTAAAGCCATTCGGTCATCCTCCACTTGTCGTGGTGTTTCTTGCTGCTGCAATGCGAGCTTGGTATTTGCTTCACACAATACAAGGAATTCAACTGGGACACAGTGCTAAAGGGAGTTCTGTCACGTGCGGTGTTTCAGGGTCTGCAGGATAATGTACCACCCAGGCTTCAATCCCACATAGCTTGCATCCTTGACCATAGCAATTTGATTCTGAACATTGCCCTGAAAACTCTGCATATTAAAAGATGCCTTTACATAGAAGGGTATGCTGGCTGCACCATGTCAGTTACAAGCCATTTGGAAGCCAATGGCAGATCCACATGGCCCCACCACAGATATTTTCTCACACACCTGCACACAACTTCTCTAGGCCCACTTCTCATCAGGCCCCAACTTACTGGCATCTCTGTTCTTACACCATTTTCATGGTCATGGGAATTTCAAAAATTTCATGGTATTTATCTAGCCATTTTTCAAGATTGATGTTGGAGGCATTGTGGTTTAAATTCATTCAGGAATCATTCAATGGTGAGGAAGCTCATTTGAATGAAAGCTCTGGTGAAATCTCTGAGGCAAGGCTTCCCAAAGAGTGGCCAAAAGGTCACATAAACCCAGGCCTATTGCTGTCTACAATGTGAGGTCCATGTGTGTTTTGACTCTCATCTATGGCTGCCATGTCTTTCAGAATAAAACCATGTGATATCCTGGCTGAGATTCCCAGTGCTCTGTGGAAAGCAAACCTGGGCCTAGATCTCGGTTTCCAAGGGCGACTCTCATGCGTGGCCAACTAAAATCCCAACACATTTCATGATAATACTTCTCTAAGGTCAGTTCCAGAACCCAGTCTCTAAGGGGAATCACACCAGATTTCAGCCCAGGTGTACCCAGTCATATCTTCCAACTACCACAAAAATGATGACAATTAAAATCAAAACACTCCCACATGGCCCTCATCTTCTTCCATATATTCACTCTCATTCTAAGCTCTGTCTGGAGGTTTCCATGAGCGGCGAAGTCCAAGAGAGTGTCCAAAATAAGCTCCCTTGCCCCTCATTGCCTAAAGTCATGGTGGCCTGGACACCCTTCCTGTGAACCAGGTGTGATCAAATAGGCCTGCCCTTAATACGCCTAGGCTTCTCCAATTTGAGGCATACTGACTGTCAGGTATAGATATTTTTATGTGAACTGGAGTCATGAGAAAACCCAAGAACCTATGTGCTAGACTCTCCAGGGCTTTGAAGAACTCATTTGACACAAAAAAATCCCTATTCTCACTTGATAGAGGTCAGGAGCCTTACAGAGGAAGGTGAGAGACTGCATGCACAGGGACTGCTCTTTTGGCCATTTTGGTTATGGATTCACACACGGAATGATCCATCAGGTGATGAAAATGTAAGCCACAGCCTCACACAGATCAAAGAGGCTGATTCAGACACATCCCTTTCCAAAGAAATTTAGCAAATACCCACTGGTGATGCCCATTCATTTCCATTTGAAAACTGTGTGCTTCAGGCTTCACAAAGGTGTGCCCTGAGACAAAGAGCTTCCTGACATTCTGGGCAAATTAACAATAGGTAAGCAAATGGGCCAAAGTAGAGTTTCTCTACTGAGACTTTACAAGACACACTGATGTCTGATTTTTCTAAAATGCTCCAATTCCCATATATTAAATTATGTAGAGACATTAATGAACAAGAGCAAGTCATGGCAGCTGCAGTAAAACAGGCTTTAGAACAAGGGCAAGTCGTGGCAGCTGCAGTAAAATAGGCTTTAGATGCCAGGACAAGAACATGCTACAATTGTGAACAAACAGGACATTTTAAAAGGAATTGCCCCATAAGAGGAGGGTTTAACAAAACTAGGTATCAAAGGAGTAGAATACGGGGTATTTGCCCAGGATGCCATAGAGGGAGACATTGGACTAATGAATGCCATTCTCAAACCACCATAGAGGGTAGTATATTATCAAAAAACAAACAAGGACCAGGTGTTTATCCATGATATCATGGAGAAAGGCATCAGGTTACGTTGCCAGAAAATGGACAGGGGGACCCAATGCTCTGGGGCCCCAAACCACAAATATACGGAGCACTGGAGGAACCCAGCAACCCCATCAGGGTAGTGCCAAAGACACATTGTCCATCAGAGCCCTCAACAGACAAACCAGAGGGAGTGCAGGGTTGGACATCTGCACCTCTGTCAGAGCAGTACTAACTCCAGAGATGGGAGTTCAAATCATTCTCTCAGGGGTAAAAAACCTCTTCCCCAAGGAGCAGTAGGCTTATTATTGGGACGCAGCTCTTCTACTCTAAAAGGACTTATGATAAGTCCTGGGGTAATTGACCCTAATTATGAAGGTGAAATAAAAATTATAGCCAGTTCTCCAAAAGGTATATCAGTAATTTCACCAAGAGACAGAATAGCACAGTTACTAATAATACCACGCTTACATGATTAATTTTCCAGTCATGTTGTAGAAAGAGGGTCCAAGGGATTAGGCTGCACAGATGTAGATTTGGCTATGTTTTCTCTAAAGTTAGATTCTTGCCCCATACTAAAACTAAATATTCAAAGACATGAATTAAATGGGCTACTGGATACAGATGCAGAACTTAGCATCATCTCTCGTCCAGAATGGCCAAAATATTGGCCATTACAAACATCCACTCAAACACTTCAAGGCCTAGAATTGGCGACTAATCCCCATCAAAGAGCAATGGTATTAGATTGGAAGGATCCTGAAGGATGTGAAGGAACTATATAGCCATATGTATGGATCATCTTCCCGTAAATTTATGGGGATGAGATGTCCTAGATGAATTAGGTTTGAAATTAACAAAAAACATCAATTAAAATATACCCACAATTATGGTTAGACAAGGTTTTAGGATAGGAAAAAGATTAGAAAAACAATATCAAGGTATAGCAGCTCCAATACTAATAGATCAAGGAACAGACAGAAATGGGTTGGATTTTAAGAAAGGGACACTAAGACAATAAAAATTACTTGGAAATAAGAAAGACCAGTATGGGTTCCTCAGTGGACCCTGACTAAAGAAAAGGTACCAGCAGCCCATGATCTGGTCAAACAACAATTAGCAGAAGACATATAAAACCATCTGTATCTCCCCATAATACTCCCAGTTTTGTCATCAAAAAGTAATCTGGTAAATGGAGATTATTGCAAGATTTAAGAGGCATTAATAATGAGATGGTTATTATGGGACATGCTCAATCAGGGATTCCACAATTATCTGCTTTGCCAAAACTTGGTATGATTTATGTATAGATATTAAAGATTTTTTTTTTCATTTCCAATTCAACCTTAGGATAGTCCATGTTTTGCATTTACTAACCCTGCACTGAATCATGAAGGTCCTGATCAGAGATACAAATGGAAAGTACTCCCTCAAAGGATGGCTAATAGCCCAACTATGTGTCAAATTTATGTTAACAAAGTAATCCAGCCACTTAGAAATCAAAATCCTGAACTACAAATATTTCACTATATGGATGATATATTATTAGCACACAAAGCTAAAAACACATTGCTAGAATGTTATGCCACACTTAAAAACATATTAAAAAATATAAACTAGAGATAACAATAGATAAAGTAGAATTAAATTTTCCAATTAATTATTTAGGAGTTCTATTATCCTCAACCATGATCTGTCCACCAAAAATTCAAGTACGAATAGATCAACTCAAATCACTTAATGACTTTCAAATGTTATTAGGAGACATAAATTGGATAAGGCCTTATCTAGGTATACGCACAATAGAGTTGGAACCTTTTTTGATATCCTAAAAGGTCCATCAGATCCAAATTCACCCCGCATGTTAACGCCTGAAACAAGAAAGGCATTAAAAATTATTGAAACATATATGGAAAATATGCATTTGGATAGAATTGATTTAAGTTTGTCTTTATTATTTATTGTACTACCAACAAAAAATATTACTACAGGAGTATTTTGGCAAGAAGGTCCATTATTATGGATGCATTTATCTTATTCCCCTAACAATATTCTTACTCGGTATACTGAGGCTGTAGGACAATTAATACTGAAAAGAACAAAAGCAGCAAAGGAAGTGTTTGGAATTTCTCCCAATAAAATAATTACTCCATATACTCTGACTCAAATTGATGAGTTAGCTAATGAGTTAAATACTTGGGCAATAATCATGTGCAAATCTAATATTTCATTTGATAATCACTTACCATCTAATCCTTTATTGTCTTTTTGATCATTTCATCCTGTAATTTTTCCAAAAATGACAAGAAAAACACCTATCATGAATGCTCCAAATACATTCACTGATGGGTCAAATAATGGTACAGCAGCAATAGTTACACCTGATCAAACTTTTAAATTTCTAGTACCCAAACAATCATCTCAAAAGGTAGAGCTTAATGCAGTATTACAAGCTTTTGTGATGTTTAAAGATTCTGTAATTAATTTATTTTCCGATAGTCAGAATATAGTTAATGCTATAGTATCCCTTGAAGATGCTGGTAGGATTTCCCCTTCCTCTACTGTTTTCTCTTTGCTTTCCACTATACAAAGTCTAATCTTGGACAGAAAAGATCTGTTCTTTATAGGAAATATCAGAACACATACAGGATTGCCTGGAGCCCTTAGTTTGGACAATGATTTAGCAGATAAAACTACACATGACATACATATTTTCTCTATAGTAGAAGAAGCTACAAATTTTCATAAAAAGTTCTATGTCAATCCTAATAGTTTACAAAAGTGCTTTAAAATAACTAAGGAAAAATCTAGACAAATAATAAAACAATGTCAAAATTGTGTGACCTTTTTACCACACGTTAATCTTCGAGTCAATCCTAGAGGATTGATACCTAACCATATTTGGCAGATGAACGTCACAAACTTGCCAGAATTTGGAAAATTAAAATATTTGCATGTTACAGTTGATACTTCTTCTGGATTTTTGATGGGCTCCCTTCTTGTCGGAGAAAAAAACTAAAGATGTTATAGCTCATTGCTTACAAAATTTTGCCACTGTGGGTGTTCCAAAACAGTTAAAAACAGATAATGCCCCTGGTTATACTTCTACCTCTTTTAAACAATTTTGCTCATCATTTGGCATCACTCATATAACAGGAGTCCCATACAATCAGCAGGGACAAGGTATAGTTGAAAGAGCACATCAAACTATTAAAACGTACTTACTAAAGCAAAAAGAAGGAATTGGGAAGGGGTATATATTCCCCAAAGATAAACTTAAAATAACCCTTTTTACTCTAAACTTTTTAAATTTGGATTCAACAGGGCTTAGTGCTGCAGAAAGGCATATATGTCCAAAAAATGTACATAAGCCCAAGGTACTTTGGAAGGATATTCTAACAGGACAATGGAAAGGTCCTGACCCAGTAATTGTCTGGAGTCGGGGGCCTGTTTGTGTGTTTTCACAGGGAGAACAGGAGCCAATTTGGATTCCAGAGAGATTAACTAAAGAGATTTCTACAGACCCAAAAGAAGATGATTTGGCTCAAATCAATTACAGCTGATATCCAGAACTCCAGTTTGGCTATTCTTACATCTGTGACAGAACCAGGATGTTTTTTTCAATATCTATTTTATTATTGCCCTTTCCCATATCATGAAGTTCTTTTTTGTTTTTTGAGCTCATTCAGACCTAGGTTAATGTTTTGCTGATCAGTTTTATTTTTGGACTATACAGTTTTTAGACTTTGCAATGGAGATTTCACATGTAAAAAGTTAAAAAGCCTTTACTATTATGTTATGTATTGTATGTATTATATTATGTGTGCACACTTGTGTTTTGTGTTATATGTTTGAATGTACATAACCATATATCATATGTGATGAGCGCTCATGAAAAAATGGATCCAAATATATTTTTTTTATTCACGTGATGTAAATATTTTAATTTAAATTGGGTATACACCCGTTGAGGATTGTTTTAAAATGTGAACAAAAAGGGAGGTTAACAGATCTGTTTGCTTTCTTTCACCTTTCCTTTTCATTATATTTAATAAATCTCTTCAAGACAATGTAAATTGTTAAGAAAATTGTTTTCTTTTAGTGCCTTCTGAAATGTTACATAATTTTTTCTTTAGGCATTGTTGCCAGAATTCCTATCTTCATCCCAGTGCCTGTGAAGACAAAGATAAAACCAATCTACAGCTTCTGCAAAAGCCATCACTGAACTGCTTGCAGAACTTGCCTGGACTATGTATCACTTGTATGCATTGTGAACTCACCTGCATGCATTGTGATCAATATGTTGGTGCATCGACTTGTGGTAGTGTTGGGGTATTTTTGCTGATGATGTCATCGGTGGTACAATTTTTCCAAAAGGAGCCCTCAATTGGCTTGGTGTATCTTCCTCCCTTCTGCTTGTCATGGTTGTTCAGCTAAAATTTGGGGTCCAACAGAGATGAGACAAAGAACCTTACCCCCCCACTGGTACAAAGTCCTCTCCATAGGTGTGGCTGTATACTGGACCTGTAGTTAGTGACGGGTAAGATCCAGTTGCAATGGTACCAACCTAAGACTGGAGGCTGACACCTTGAGGTCAGCTCATTCGATAATGGGTAAGGACCATATGTACTATTGGACAACCTAAGGCAGGCATAGTCCCTAAGCCACATGCTTGTTGTTTAAACAGAGAGGGGGAGATGTTGAGAGCCACAGCCCGAGGGGCCAAAGAAAACTTTCAGACTGCCAGCTGATGGTTTGCTCACAGCGGCCCCAGCAACATCTAGCTGATTGGCTACTCTGCGGTGATGCCCATTGGGCTGTTTCCCCACCCTTTCAAACTACCAAGCTGCTCATTGGGGGATTTTTTTGGCTCTGCCCAAATGAACCAGCCAATCGAACTCAAGAGCAGGAGGAGTGGAGAGGTTGAGAGCTTGTGGGAAGCTGGTGGTGGCAGTTGTGCTCTGAGGGTATTTCCCGAGGAGCTATTTTTTTGGCGTGTGTAGTTCTAAAAATAAAGTTAGTTTATTTGACATGTGGCTCCTGAATTGTGCCCAGCCAGACTGTGGCAATCATAAATTGATGGAGAAAAACAACCAAAACAGAATAGAAATACAAGCAGTTCGGAGGAGGCATGGTGTATAGCTGGATTTACCTTTTGTATGATAAAGGGTAGGTGTTATTAATCTAGTCAATATTAAATTGAAATAATTCTCCGTGTGTTTTAAAGTTAACAAATATGTGAATACCTGTCTCCCTGTATCTGTAGCCTATTCAGCACATGTATTTTTGTATGCACATATAGAATCCTACCTGGTATCACATGTACATTTTTGTGAGGTGGCTGACTTGGCAGATACGAATTGTGAAAAGAGATCACTACTCCTAAACGTTTTTGGAATTGAAAATTAGAACTATGCGTGAGCTTCCTAGTTGAACAAGATAATACATAAATCCATGTTCAGTAAAATGAATATTTTTGGATCTGTGGATGATATATATTTCATGATGAATTTCGATTGGCATATATATTGCTACCATTTAATGTCTGTGCATTTGCGTGTGTGTGTGTGTGTGTGTGTGTGTGTGTGTGTGTGTGTATATATATATATATATATATATATATACTCTCCAGATTTTTCAGCATATAAAATATATGTGTCTTATTATACAATCCCTAAATGCATTCATATTCATGCATGTGGATTTATAATCAAATGTTCACAAAATCATTCTCAGAAATATTCATCCACCTCAAATATATATTGTTTCCTAGTGCTGAAATCTAAATTCAGTGAATGGTGCATAGAAGTCATAATTTTTCTACAGTAACTGACCCACTTTAACATCAATGCAAGTAGATTACTATGGTACATGATGTGTATTTTGACGTTCATTTTTATTGAACACTGTTACATGACTATTTCTTCAGTTTATGCACATCATAGGATATATATTTTATTCACAAGTTTGCAAATTTATAGGCATTTGTTTCACTTTCTATCACTTCCTGCTTCAGTACACATGTATTCCTACATGTTTTTGACTGTTTTTTTCATGAGACTTCTTTTTATTTTAGGTTTCAATAATCACTTTTGAAGCAAAACTCACACACTCTTCATGACAAACCATAACCCTAATATTACCATTAGATGTATAAATGGTTGTAATAAATGTATGTATATAAATATAAGATTTCCTGTATATTTTCAGATATCAATTCAATCCATTATTTAATGTTGGAACCAGTTATATTATTTATTCACAGTATGGTCTATTCATTCATTTTATCTATTTTCGTAGACACAGGGTATACCTATTTGTACACCCAATACTAATTTATACAACTTCAAAATATTGCCCACAGAATTAGTGGAAGAAATGCTCATGTCACCTGAACTACATATACACTTTATCACACTAATATTCTGGACACAAAATGCAAAGTTCACACTTATGATTGTACCAAAGCCTAAATGGAAAGTGAGCATGGATTACTAAAAACAACCAAGTCCAGATTGCCTAATGCTCTCAAATGTCAATCGTATTGGTGCTAAATATTTGTTTCTCCGTAAGATTGTGTATTCAACCTCTACCCTGTTGAAAATGTCTAATCCTATCACTCAATTTATACATTGCCTGATTTCTTAATGTCTCTATTCATATCTGCTTCCCTATATATTTTCCCCAGTTCATCATTGTGACTGACTCTTCACATGTGCTGACATTTACGTTCATTCTCTACCGGAAACCCTATTGTTAAAGAACTTTTGGTCCAAATCCTATACTCACTCTTCTTCCTAAACCTACTGACTATCTTTCTAATCCTACTGACTACCCTTTTTGAGTGGATGGTTTCTTCTACATTTAATCATCCAATTTACAAGGTCCTATGCCATTGTTTATCAATTTATCTGAGACATTTGTGCAGAAGGTATTTCAAAGCTAAGTATCCCAATCAAGGGCCCAATGCTCTTCTGGGCTTCAAATCTTATGCAGACTTCTGTATTTATACTTATATTTCACCTATATATTCTTGTAAATATCACAGGTTCCCAATACCATTATTCTTCACACAGAATGATTCCTAACCCGAATTTAACCTGTTATTACCCTAACCATACACTGTTCCCTCAATCTAACTTTACAGAAAAGCAGGGACAGAGTTGGTCTTACATTACAGGAGTGTAGGGGATATTCCACCTGCTGAGAACCTCAAAGGTCCATGCAGAAATGATCCCTGGAGAAGTTGTAAGCAGCTATGAAGGACCTGAGGGAGGAAAAGACAACTTCCATGGTAAACAACCTGGTCAGGATGAAAGGATGTGTCTGAATCAGCCTCTTTCATCTTAATGTAGAGAAGATGGACCAAACCAGGCTTGTGTGGAGAGCTGTTCCCGGGTGCCTATGGTGAAATACCATTCTAACTTGTGAAAATGTCACAGGAAGTAGGGGTACCCTGCACCTCTTGGGACCCTTGGAAGCAACTGTTAGGACAAAGTGGTTGCCAAGGCAGTGACTTCATTAACTTCCTGAAGGAAGTTACCTCACATGACTTCCTTGGTGATGGAACTCTCTAAATTTGGGATTCAGGAAGTCAGGCAACCACAGCCAGTCCCAGTCCCAGTCCCAGTGGTCTCACTTGTTTGGGTTAACCAAGGACAGAGTCAGTCTTTCTTGGTACCTAGTGATGTGAGGATGGCCAAATGCCAGGAAAGCTAAGAAGAGGGGCCTTTCCTGAGAAAGAAGGTAGTGGCTCACCACTGGCTTCTGACAACTTCACAGATTTGGCCAAGGAGACCAGAACAGAGGCAGCACAGTCCACTTCGGGGAAATATAGTATGGCCCACCCGTCAGAGGACACTCCGGATAGTCACAGACCTACTTTGGGTAAGGAGGTGCCTTTTTGAGTGTGGGTGTGAGTTTGTGGTTTTCTCTCATGTTCTGAGAATAGGTAGCAAAGGCAATTTGTTTGGTTTGGAGAAGACTGTTTCTAGTATGTTCTCTGACAAGGTGAGTGTTTCTATTACTGTGTATCCCACTCTGTCCGTGGTTGTAGTATTAGAAAAAGAATGCATCAATGGGTGTGTTCTGTCTAGTAGAAAGCTTCCCTGCATTCATACTGCCAATTTATGAATGGACTGCGGCTAGCCTTATCAATGGGCAAAACCTACTATCTTCCTAAATTCCTGTTTTCTTCCTGAATTCTGGACACTCTCCAGAATAGGCTCATGGTTTTGTGTCCAAGATATGTACCACCTCCAAGCTCTGTCACATGGCCATGTACTGGATAGCTGAAGGGAATGGTGAGCATCTCAGAAAACTCAGATATCCGGGTGACCAGGAAAGTCTCAGTGGGGAAACCCTGCTTTGGGCCTTTTGCTTACCTATTTTTCTGTTGCCCTGAATGCAAGGAAAGTCTTTGGCTCAGGCCACCCCTTTGTGAAGCCTGAAGAAAACAGTATTCAAATGGAAATGAATGGGGATCACCTGTGGCTCTTTGCTTAATTGGAAAGAGATGTGTCTGAATAAGCCTCTTGGCCCTGTGTGAAGCTGAGGCTTAGATTGTCAGCACCTGATGGATCTAAAGAAAGATCCCATGTTTGCATCCATAACCAAAATTCAAAAAATCAGTCATTGTGGATGAAGTCTCTCACCTTCCTCTGTTAGGTTCCTGACCTCCATCAAGTGTGAATATGGACCCTTGGGTCAAATGAGTTCTTCAAAGCCCTGCAGATGTGCTAGTGTTCTCTCATGAATACAAACCACATAAAGAATCTATACCTGACAGTCAGTAGGCCTCAAATAGTAGAAGCAGAGCAGTAATAATGTCAGGCCTATTTGATCACTCCTGGTTCACAGGAAGGGTGCCCAGGCCACACTGACTTTAGGCAAATGAGGGGCAAGGGAGCTTATATTGGACACTGTCCTGAGCTGCATCACTCATGGAAACCTCTAGCCAGAAGTTATGATCAGTGTCTATATGGAAGAAAATGAGGGCCATGTGGGAATGTTTTGGCTATAATTGTGGTCATTTTTGTGGCAGTTGGAAGAGATGAGTGGGTCCGCCAGGGCTGGAACTCTTGGGTAATTCCCCTTATAGACTGAGTTCTGGAACTGACCTCAGAGAAGTATTGCCATGAATTGTGTTGGGATTTTAGGAGGCCACGCATGAGATTCACCCTTGGATTCGGAAATCTAGTCCCAGGTTGGTTTTCCACAGAGCACTGGGAATCTCAGGCAGGATATCACTTGATTTTATTATGAAAAACTTGGCAGCCATAGTGGAGAGCCAAAACACAAATGGACCTCACATTGTAGAGTTCAATGTGCCTGGCTTCATGTGACCTTTTGGCCACTCTTTGGGAAGACTTGCCTGTGAGCGTTCTCCAGAGATTTCATTGAAATGAGCTTCCTCACCATTTAATTGTTCCTGAATGAATTGAAACCCACAGTGCCTCCAACTTCATCCTTGAAAAATGGCTATCTCATGCAACAGCAAAGGGTTTATTGGGGGTCCAGCATGTGGGGGATCAGAGCTAACTTGAATAGAGCAGAGTGCCCTGAGAAGAGCTTAAGCAGAGCTTATATACTTTCCTTGGGGAGGGCAGGGAGCGAAGTTTTTTGATGGGTAAGGGCGAGTGGGCGGTTTGCGTTCAACCGGGTGAAGGAGTACATTCTGCAGTTTAGCAGTTGGGGACAGGACATTCTGGAAACAAGATTAGCAAACAGTTCTCAAGATTTCAAGAGTGTTTTGTTAAGCATACAGAAAAAAAGTGACAAGTACCTATTTTATTAACCTTTCATTCCTCACTTCTTCTTCTATCTACTTTTAATCATAAAAGTGATCATTGGGGGGTGTCACATTCAATGTCTTCTAGTGGAGTATTACCATAAGTTTAACTTGTCCAATTTGAGCTTGGAGAAAAGAAATTACACGGTTGAGCAAAGAGGGTTTTATAGTTAGCAATATTATGGAGATTATTTTGGACAGGCCAGGGTTGTTAAAAAGTAGTCAAACAGGGGGACTATGTGAACCAAGACTCAAACCACCCTTTTTTGTCCTCTCACTCTCTCATTGACGCTCTTCAGGGTGTCTTTTTAATTTAATCATAATTTTTTTACAACTCCATTATGCTCGGAATAAACACAACATTCTTCCCAGGAAATGACAAGTACCTATTTTATTAACCTTTCACTACCGAATAACCCTTTTTGACTGGATGTTCCCTTCGACATTCAATCATCCAAGGTACAAGGTCCAATGCCATTGTATATTGATTAATCTGACACAACTGTGCAGAACCTAATTCAAAGCTAAGTATCCCAATCAAGGGCCCAATGCTCTTCTGGGCTTCAAATCTTACATAGATTTCTGTTTTCATACATATATTTCACCTATATATTCTCATACATATCGCAGGTTCCCAATACCATTATTCATCCAGCAGAATGATTCCTACCCCAAATCAAACATGTTATTAACCCTAACCATACACTGTTCCCTCAATCTAACATTGCAGAACAGCAGGGACAGAGTTGGTCCTACAATACAGAAATGTAGTGGATCTTCCACCTGCTGAAAACCTCAAAGGTCCATGCAGAAATGATCCCTGGAGAACATGTAGGCAGCTATGAAGGACCTGGGAGAGTAAAAGTCATCTTCCATGGCAAACTACCTGGTCAGGATGAAGAACTGTGTCTCATTCAGGCTCTCTCTTCTTAATGTAGACAAGATGGACCAAACAAGGCCTGTGTGGAGAGCTGTTCCTGGGTTCCTATGGTTGATATACCGATCTAACTTGTGAAAGTGTCAGAGGAAGTATGGAAGCAACTATTAGGACAAAGTGGTTGCTAAGGTAGTGACCTCATTCACTTCCTGAAGGAAGTGACCTCACCTCACTTCCTTGGTGATGGAACTCTTTTAACTTGGGATCCAAGAAGCCAGGCATCCAGAACCAGTCCCAGTCCCAGTCACAGTGGGATCACTTGTTTAGTTTTACCAAGGACAGAGTCACTCTTTCTGGGTACCTACTGATGTGAGGATGGTCAAATGCCAGGAAAGCTCTGAGAGGGGCCTTTCCTGAGAAAGCAGGTAGTGGCTCACTGCTGGCTTCTGACTACTTCACAAAGTTGGCCAAGGAGACCAGATCTGAGAAAGGACAGGCCATTTGGGTGGAACATAGTATGGCCTAGCAGTCAGAGGACACTCCGGATAGTCACAGACCTACTTGGGGAAAGGAGATGCCATTGTGGGTGTGGGTGTGGGTTTGTGGTTTTGTCTCATGTTCTGAGAATAGGTAGCAGTGGCAGTTTGTTTGGTTTGCAGTGAACTATTTCTACTAAGTCGTTTCACAAGGCATGTGATTCTATATCTGTGGACCTCACTGTGTCCGTGGTTGTAGACATTAGAAAAAAGAATGCATCAATGGATGTGTCCTGTCTACTAGAATGCTTCCCAGCATTTATCCTGATGAATTAATGAATGGACCAGGGCTTGCCTTATCAATGGCCAACATCTGCTATCTTCCTAAGTTCCTGTTTTCTTCTGGAATTCTGGCCACTCTCCAGAATAGGCTCATGGTTTTGTGTCCAAGATATGTACCACCTCCAAGCTCTGTCACATGGTTATGTACTGAATAGCTGAAGGGAATGGTGAGAATCTCAGAAAACGTAGATATCAGTGTGACTACTAACCTCTCAGTGGAGAAACCCTGCTTTGGGCCTTTTGCTTATAAAATCTTCTTTTGCCCTGAAAGTCAGGAAGGTCTTTGCCTCATGCCAACCCTTTGTGAAGCCTGAAGAAAACAGTTTTCAAATGGAAATGAATGGGCATCACCTGTGGCTCTTTGCTTAATTGCTTTGGAAAGGGATGTGTCTGAATCAGGCTCTTGGCCCTATGTGAGTCTGTGACTTAGATTGTCAGCACCTGATGGATGTAAAGAAAGATCCCATGTGTGCATCCAAAACCAAAATGGCCAAAAGAGCAGTCATTGTGGATGAAGTCTCTCGCCTTTCTCTGTAGGGTTCCTGATCTCCATCAAGTTAGAATAGGGATCCATTGGATCAAATGAGTTCTTCAAAGCTCTGCAGAGGCTAGCCCATTGCGGCTTGCTTTTTCTCATGACTCAAATACACATAAAGAATCTAAACCCCACAATCAGTAGGCCTCAAATTGGAGAACCGGAGCAGTATCAAATGCAGGCCTATTGGATCACTCCTGGTTCACAGGAAGGGTGTCAGGACACTCGAACATTAGGCAAATGAGGGGCAAAAGAGCTTATTTTGGACACTGTCTTGGACTGTGCCCCTCATGGAAACCTCTAGCAAGAGTTATGATGAGTGTCTATATGGAAGAAAATGAGGGCCATGTGGGAGTGTTTTGGTTTCAATTGTGTTCATTTGTGTGGCGGTTGGAAGAGATGACTTGGTTCACCTTGGCTTGAACTCTGGTGTGATTCCCCATAGAGACTGAGTTCTGAAACTCACCTCAGAGAAGTATTGCCATTAATTGTGTTGGGATTTTAGGAGGCCACGCATGAGAGTCGCCCTTGGAAACTGAGATATAGGCCCAAGGTGCCTTTCCACAGAGCACTGGCAATCTCAGCCAGGATAATACATGATTATATTCTTAAAAACATGGCAGCCATAGTTGAGAATCAAAACAAACATGGACCTCACAGTGTAGAACTCGATAAGCCTGGCTTCATGTGACCTTTTTGCCACTCTTTGGAAAGCCTTGCCTGTTAGTGTTCTCCAAAGATTTCATTGAATTGAGCTTCCTCACCATTTAATGGTTCCAGAATGAATTGAAACCGACAGTGCTTCCAACTTCAATCTTGAAAAATGCCCAGATAAATACCATGAAATTTTTGAATTTCCCATGACCAGGTCGCACTGGGGAACCTGTGGATGTCCTACGTCTGATCATGAGTGTATCAGGCAGTGCCTTGATTGACAGGGATTCATAAAAATGATGTAGAGCAGCGATACCAGTAAGTTGAACCCTGCTGAGTCGAGGGCCTAGAGCAGAGGTGGGAAGGTGTATGATAAAACATCTGTGTGGGCCAATGTGAATCTGCCATTGGCTTCCAAATGGCTTGTGACTGACATGGTGCAACCAGCAGAATGTTCTATGTAAAAGCATATTTTTATATGGAGAGGTTTCAGGGCAATGTTCAGAACCAGGTTGCTATTGACAAGAGGGCAAGCTATGGGGGATAGAAGCCTGGTTGGTGCATTCTCCTGAGAACCCTGACCCACCACACATGACAAAACTCCCTCCAGCACTGTGTCCCAGTTGAACTCCTTGTATATCATGAAGCAAATACCAAACTCCCAGTGCAGCAACAAGAAACACCTTGAAAACTGGAGGATGACCAAATGGCTTCACAGTCCACATGGGGAGACACTTAGCCCACATTGGCCACAATTGACCTACAAAGAGAGAAATCAGCACTGCTGCCTCATGTTCATTGGAAAATAAGAAACCATGTTCTCCAGGTCACATAGATGCAGACCCAGCTTTGATGGGCTCACTAGAGAGAAAGCAAAAGCTCCTTACAAAAACATATATTTCAAGTGCCCAACCTCATAGGCAGTTTCTCAAGAAGTCTTTAGGGCACCAGAGCTCCATGTTTTTGGAAAGTTTACCCTGTCCCTTACTTTGGGTAACTCCTCTAACACCTCCAAAGTTGTGAACTCCTGAGCATATTCCATTCCAGATATGTATTCACAGATTTTCTACCTCTTCTCTTCTCATTATGTACTACTTGGGGTGGAGGTAATGACAATGCATTGTTCTGGATGAGAGTAAGAAGATTTTTGTGTACCACATATTTGCATACACTTTGGATTAATTTTCCAATTTTCCATTCGACATACTGAATCCCTGACACTAAACCATACCCTACTAGACTCTGACTGCTTATCCTAATATGATTGAGAAAAATAACTCAAACAGAATAGAAATAAAAGAAGTTCAGAGGAGGGGTGGTGTATAGTTGGGCTTGCCTTTTGCAATATATAGGGTAGGAGTTATAAATCTAGTCAATTTTTAATTGAAGTAGTTCTCAGTGTGTTTTTAAAGTTAACAAATAGGTGAATCCCTGTCTCCGTTTATCTGTAGCCTATTCAGCACATGCTTTTGTATATGCACATATAGAATCCTACCTGGTATCACACGTATACACTTGTGAGGTGGCCAGCTTGGCAGATACAAATTGTGAGAAAAGATCACTCCTCCTAATCGCTGTTGGAACTGAAAATTCAACCTATGGGGGAGCTTCCTAGTTAAACAGCATTATACATAAATCCATGTTCAGTAATATAAATATTTTTTGGATCTTTGGACGATATATATATATCATGATGAATTTTGATTGTCATATATATTGCTACTTTTTAATGTCTCTGTGTGGGTTTTGTGTGTGTGTGTGTGTGTGTATATATATATATATATATATATATATATATATATATATATATACGCTCTAGATTTTTCAAAACCTGAAATATATGCGTCTTATTATGCACTGCCTAAATTCATTCATGTTCATCTATGTGGATTTCTAATCAACTTTTCACAAGATTATTCTCAGAAATATTCATCCACCTGAAATACATATTTGTTTCCTAGTACTGAAAACTAAATTCAGTGAATGTTGCACACAAATTCTAATATTTCTACAGTAACTTACCCAGCTTAACATCAATGCAAGTACATTCCTATGTTCCATGATGTCTATTTTGATGTTCATTTTTATTCAACACTGGTACATTACTTTTTCTTCATTTTATGCACATCATAGGATATATATTTCTTGCACAAGTTATCAAATTTATAGGCATTTGTTTCACTTTCAATCACTTCCTGCTTCAGAACACATGTATTCCTCCAGGTTTCTTGATAGTTTTTTTCATGAGACATCTTTCCAAACACATTATTTTCGATTTCCATAATCACTTTTGAAGCAAACTCACACACCCATCATGATACACCCTAACCCTATTATTACCATTTGATGTATAACTTGTTGGAATGAATGATTGTATATGAACATAAAATTTCTTATATATTTTCATATATCAATTCAATCTATTATTAAAAGTGGAACCAGTTATATTATTTATTCACAGTATGGTCTATTAAGGCATCATCTCTATATTCATACATACAGGGTACACCTAAATGTATCCCCAATACTAATTTATAAGTCTTTAAAATATTGCTTTCAGAAATGGTGGAAGAAATACTATAGTCACCTGATATACATATACATTTCATCACAGTAATATTCCTGACACAAAAGGCAAGGGTCACACTTATGATTGTACCAAAGCCTAAATTGAATTTGAGCATGTATTACTAACAACATCCATGTCCTGGTTCCCTAATGCTCTCAAATATCATTCCTATTGGTGACGACATATCTGTTTCTTCCTAAGATTATATATTGAACCATAACTCTGTTAAAAATGTCTTATCCTACAACTCACGTAGTACTTTGCCTAATTTTCTAATGTCTCCATTGATATCTGCTTTCAAACACCTTTTCTCCAGTTCATCATTGGGAATGTCCCTTCAAATGTGCTGACATTTACATTCACTCTCTCACCAAAACCGTATTGCTAAAGAACATTTGGTCCAACTCCTAGACTCACTCAAATGTGTTCTTCAAAGCCCTGCAGAGGGCAGCCCAGAGGTGCTTGGGTTGTCTCATGACTCCAATTCACATAAAGAATCTAAACCCTACAGTCAGTAGGCCTCAAATTGGAGAAGCAGAGCAGTATTAATTGAAGGCCTATTTGATCACTCCTGGTTCACAGGAAGGGTGTCCAGGCCACCCTGACTTTAGGCAAATGAGGTGCAAGGGAGCTTATTGTGGACACTGTCTTGCGCTGCGCCCCTCATGGAAACCTCCAGCCAGAGGTTATGATGAGTGTCTATATGGAAGAAGATGAGGGCCATGTGGGAGTGTTTTGGTTTTAAATGTGGTCATTTGTGCGGTGGTTGAAAGAGATGACTGGGTCCACCTGGGCTTGAACTCTGGTGTGATTCCCCTTAGAAATGGAGTTTTGGAAATGACGTTAGAGATGTATTGCCATGAATTGTGTTGGGATTTTAGGAGGAGAAGCATGAGATTCGACCACGCATGACAGTGGGCCTCAAATTGGGAACGCAGAACATTTTGTCCAAATCCTTTATTCACTCTTCTTTTTAATCCTATCGTCTAACTTCCTAATTCTAGATAAATACCACGGTATATTTGAAATTCCAATGACCAGGTGGCACTGGAGAATATTTGGATGTCCTGTTGCTGATTATGAGTGTACCAGACAGTGCCTTGATTGACTGGGTTTCATGAAAATGGTGTAGAACAGAGATGCCAGTAAGTTGGAGTCTGCTGAGTAGTTGGCCTAGAGCAGTGGTGTGCAGGTGTGTCATAAAACATCTGTGGTGGGGTCATGTGGATCTTCCATTGACTTCCAAATGGCTTGTGGCTGACATAGTGTAGCCAACAGACCCTTATATGTAAAGGCATCTTGTTATATCGAGAGGTTTAAGGGAAATTTTAGGAATAAGGTTGCTATGGTCAAGGGCACAAGCTACGTGAAATAGAAGACATTTTGGTGCATTTTCCTGCAGACCCTGACCCTCCACACCTGACAGAACTCCCTCTAGCACTTTGTCCCAGTTGAACTCATTGTATTTTGTGAAGTAAATACCATACTCCCAGTGAAGCAGCAAGAAACACCACAGAAAGTGGAGGATGACCAAATGGCTTCACAGTCCACACGGGGAGACACTTAGCCCCCAGTGGTCACAGTTTACCTACAAAGAGAGAATTCAGCAACTGCTCCCTCATGTTCATTATAAAATAAGAAACCATGTCCTCCAGGTCACATAGATGCAGACCCAGCTTTGATGGTCTCACTACAAAGAGAGAAGAACATATATTTCAAGGGCCAAATCTCAGAGGCAGTCTCTCAAGAAGTCTTTAGACAAGAAGAGCTCCATGTTTGTGGAGTGTTTACCCTGATCCTTACTTTGGAAACTCCTCTACCAACTCCAAGGTTGTGAACTCCTGAGCATCTTCCATTCCAGTTATGTATTCATAGATTTTCTAACTCTCCTCCTATAACTGTGTCTTATTGGGGCGAAGGTAATGTCATGGCATTGTTCTGGATGAGAGTTGGAATATTATTCTGTGGCACATATTTGCATACACATTGAATTCATTTTCCTATTTTCCAATCAAAATACCGAAATCATGACACTAACCTGTACCCTACTAGACTCTCACTACTAATCCTAATATGATGGAGAAAAAAAACCCAAATACAAGCATTTTAGTGGACGCATGGTATATATTTGGACTTGCCTTTTGCATGATAAAGGGTAGGTGTTATAAATCTAGTAAATTTTTGTTTAAAACAATTTTTCATGTGTTTTTAAATTAACAAATATGTGAATTCCTGTCTCCCTTTCTGTATATACTATTTAGCACATGTATTTTTTCATGCACATATAAAATCCTACCTGGTATCACAGGTTAATTTTTGTGTGTTGTCTGACTTGGCAGATTCAAATTGTGAGAAGAGATCACTCCTCCTACCCTACTAGACTCTGACTACTAATCCTAATATGATGGAGAAAAATAACCGAAACAGAATGGAAATACAAGCAGTTCAGTGGAGGCATGGTGGATATTTGGACTTGCCTTTTGCATGATAAAGGGTTGGTGTTATAAATCTAGTCAATTTTTGCTTAAAATAGTTCTCCATGTGTTTTTAAAATTATCAAATATGTGAATTACTGTCTCCCTTTCGCTATAGACTACTAAGCACATGTGTATTTATATGCACATATAGAATCCTACCTGGTATCACAGGTTAATTTTTGTGTGTTGTCTGACTTGGCAGATACAACTTGTGAGAAGAGATCACTCCTACTAACCACTGTTGAAACTGAAAATTCAACTTATGGGTGAGCTTCCTAGTTGAAAACATTATTCATAAATGCATGTTCAGTAAAATAAATATTTTTGCATATTTGAATGATATATATTTCATGATGAATATCGATTAGCATATGTATTGCTACTTTTTAATGTCTGTGTGTGTGTTTTGTATATATATATATATATGTATATATATATATATATATATATATATATATATATATATACACTCTCCAGATTTTTCGAAATATGAAATATATGTGTCTTATATACACTCCATAAATTCATCCATGTTCATGTATTTAGATTTATAATCAATTTTTCACAAGATTATTCTCAGAAATATTTATACACCTGAAATATATATTTGTTTCCAAGTACTGAAAACTAACTTCAGTGAAAGGTACATACGAATCCTAATATTTCTAGAGTAACTGACCCAGTTTAACATCAATGCAAGTAGACTCCTATGGGACATGATGTGTATTTTGACGTTCATTTTTTTCAACACTGGTACATTACTATTTCTTCAGTTTATGCACATCATAGAATATATATATATATTCTATCATCCACAAGTTCACAAATTTGTAGGCATTTGTTTCACTGTCAATCACTTCCTGCTTCAGAACACATGTATTCTTCCATGTTTCTTGACTGGTCTTTTCATGAGACTTCTTTCCAAAAATAATATTTTTTAGTTCCATTGTAAGATTAAAGCAAAACTCACACACCCTTCAGGATAAACCATAACCCTAGTATTAACATTAGATGTATGACTGGTTGGAATGAATGTATGTATATCAATATAAGATTTCCTGAATATTTTCAGATATCAACTCAATACATTACTTAAAGTTGGAAGAAGTCGCATTATTTATTCACAGTATGGCCTATTCATGCATTATCTCTATATTTATAGACACAGGGTACATCTATTTTTGCCCACAATACTAATTTATACATATTCAAAATATTGCTCCAAGAAATGGTGGAAGAAATACTCATGTAAGCTGATCTACATATACATTTTATCACAGTAATATTCTGGTCAGAAAATGCAAATATCACACTTATGATTGTACCAAAGCCTAAATGGAAAATGAACATGGCTTACTAAAAACATCCATGTGCAGGTTGCCTAATGCTCCCACTTGTCAATCTTGTTGGGGACTACATATTTGTTTCTTTCTAAGATTATATATTCAAACTCAATCCTATTGAAAATGTCTTATCCTATCTCTCACTTTACACTTTGCCTGATTTCCTAATGTCTCTATCGATATTAGCTTTCTAACATATTTTCCCCTGTTCATAATTGTGACTGACTCTTCACACGTGCTGACATTTACATTCACTGTCTACCCGAAAACCTATTGCTAAAGAAATTTTGGTCCAAATCTTATACTCACTCTTCTTTCTAAACTTACCAACTGTCTTTCTAATACTACCGACTATTCCTTTTTGCCTGGATGTTCTCTTCGACATTCAATCATCCAAGGTACAAGGTCCTATAACATTGTATATCGATTAATCTGAGACATCTGTGCAGAACATAATTCAAAGCTAAGTATCCCAAATGAAGGGCCTAATGCCCTTCTGGGCTTCAAATCTAAATAGATTTCTGTTTTCATACTTATATTTTACCTATATATTTTTGTAAATATTGTAGGTTCCCAATGCCATTATTAATCCAGCAGAATGACTCCTCACCCAAATTGAACCTGTTATTAACCCTAACCATACACTGTTCCCTCAATCTACGTTTACAGAAGACCAGGGACAGAGTTGGTTTTACAATACAGGAATGTAGAGCATCTTTAACCTGCTGAGAACCTCAATGGTCCAAGCAGAAATGATCCCTGGAGAACTTGTAGGCAGCTTTTTAGGACCTGAGAGAGCAAAAGTCATCTTCCATTGCAGACAACCTGGTCAGGATGAAGGAATGTGTCTGAATAAGCCTCTCTCTTTTTAATGTAGAGAATATGGACCAAACCTGGACTCTGGGGAGAGCTGTTCCTGGTTTCCTATGGTTGATATTCCATTCTAACTTATGAAAGTGTCACAGAAAGTAGGGGCATCCTCTATCTCATGGGACCCTTGGAAGCAACTGTTAGGACAAAGTGGTTGCCAAGGTAGTGACTTCATTCAATTCTTGAAGGAAGTGACCTACCTCACTTCCTTGGTGATGGAACTCTCTGAATTTGGGATCCAGGAAGCCAGGCACACAGAACCAGTCTCAGTCTCAATTTCAGTGGACTCACATGTTTGGATTTACCAATGACAGAGTCAGTCTCTCTTGGTACCTACTGATGTGAGGATGGCCAAATGCCAGGAGAGCTCTCAAGAGGGGACGTTCCTGAGAAAGCAGTAAGTGACTCACCACTGGCTCCTGACAACTTCACAGATTTGAACAAAGAGATCAGATCTGAGACAGGACAGGCCATTTCATGGGTACATAGAATGGCCAACAAGTCAGAGGACACTCCGGATGGTCACAGACCTACTTGGGGGAAGGATGTGCCTTTGTGGATGTGGGTGAAAGTTTGTGGTTTTGTCTCATGTTCTGAGAATAGGTAGGGAAGGCAGTTTGTTTGGTATTCAGTGGAGAGTTTCTAGTAAGTCGTTTGACATGGCGAGTGTTTCTATGTCTGTGTATACCACTGTGTCCGTGGTTGCAGACATTAGAAAAGAGAATGCATTAATGGATGTGTCCTCTCTAGTGGAAAGCTTCTCAGGATTAATCTTTCCCAATTTATGAATGGACTGCGGCTTGACTTGTGGATGGGCAACACCTACAATCTTCCTAAGTTCCTGATTTCTTCCTGAATTCTGGCCACTCTCCAGAATAGGCTCATGGTTTTGTGTCCAAGATATGTACCACCTCCAAGCTCTGTGACATGTCCATGTACTGGTGAGCTGAAGAGAATGGGGAGCATCTCAGAAAACTCAGATATCAGTGTGACCAGGAAAGTCTCAGTGGAGAAACCCTGCTTTGTGCCTTTTGCTTCCCTATTGTTCTGTAGCACTGAATGTCAGAATGGTCTTTGCCTCAGGGCACCCCTTTGTGAAACCTGAAGAAAACAGTTTTCAAATGGACATTAATGTGCATCACCTGTGGCTCTTTGCTTAATGCTTTGGAAAGGGGTGTGTCTGAATTAGCCTCTTGGCCTTGTGTGTGGCTGTGACTTAGATTCTCAGCGCCTGATGGATCTAAAGAAAAATCCCATGTGTGCATACAAAACCAAAATGGCAAAAAAGATCAGTCATTGTGGATAAAGACTCTTTCCTTCCTCTGTTAGGTTCCTGACCTCTTCCAAGTGAGAATAGGGATTCTTTAGGGTCAAATGAGTTCTTCAAAGCCCTGCAGATGTGCTTGGGTTTTCTCATGAATCCAAATCACATAAAAAGTCTATACCTGACAGTCAGTAGTCCTCAAATTGGAGAAACAGAGCAGTATAAAAAGCAGGCTCATTTAATAACTCCTGGTTCACAGGAAGGGTGTTTAGGCCACCCTGATTTTAGGCAAATGAGGGGCCAAGGAGCTTATTGTGGATACTTTTTTTGGCTGTGTCCCTTATGGAAACCTCCAGCCAGAGGTTTTGATAAGTGTCTATATGTAAGAAGATGAGGGCCATGTGGGAGTGTTTTGGTTTTAATTGTAGTCATTTGTGTTGTGGTTGGAAGAGATGACTGGGTCCACCTGGGCTTGAACTCTGGTGTGATTCCCCATAGACAGTGAGTTCTGGAACTGACCTCAGAGAAGTATTGCCATGAATTGTGTTGGGATTTTAGGAGGCCACGCATGAGTGTCGCCTTTGGATACTGAGATATAGTCCCAGGGTGGCTAAGTTGATATCAAAACACTCATGGACCTCAATTGTAGACCTCAATGGACCGGGGGTTTCATTTGACCTTTTGGACTCTCTTTGGGAAGCCTTGCCTATGAGAGTTCTGCAGAGTTTTTATTGAAATGAGCTTCCTCACCATTTAGTGGTTCCTGAATGAATAGAAACCCACAGTGCATCCAACTTCATTATTGAAAAATGGCTAGAAAATACCATTAAATTTTTGAAATTCACATGACCAGGTGGCTTGCAGATCTTTTGGATGTCCTATTGCTGATCATGAGTGTACCAGACAGTGCCTTGATTCATTGGGTTTCATGAAAATGGTGTAGAACAGAGATGCCAGTAAGATGGAGCCCGCTGAGTAGCGGGCCTAGAGCAGTGGTGGGCAGGTGTGTGATAAAACATCTGTGGTGGGGCCATGTGGATCTGCCATTGGATTTCAAATGTCTTGAGATGGACATAGTGCAGGCAGGAGACCATTATAAGTAAAGTCATCTTGTTATATGGAGAGGTTTCAGGGTAATATACAGAATCAGGTTGCTATGGTCAAGGGGGCAAGCTATGCGGTATATAGGCCAGTTTGGTGCATGCTCATGCATACCCTGACACACCACAAGTGACAGAACTCCCTCCAGCACTGTGTCCCAGTTGAACTCGTTGTATTTTGTGAAGCAAATATCAAATTCTCAGTGCAGGAGCAAGGAACACCAGGAAAAGTGGAGGATGACCAAATGGTTTCACAGTCTACACAGGGAGACACTAGGCCCCCAGTGGCCACAGTTTAAAATACTGAATCCCTGACACTACAACCTACCCTATTAGACTCTGACTACTAATCCTAATAAGATGGAGAAAAAGTACCCAAAAAAGTATAGAAATACTAGCAGTTCAGAGGAGGCATGTTGTATAGTTGGACGGGCCTTTTGCATTATATAGGGTAGGAGTTATAAATCAAGTCAATTTTTTGTTGAAATAGTTCTCCATGTGAATTTAAAGTTAACAAATATGTGAATTCCTGTCTCCCTTTCTATGTAGCCTATTCAGCACATGTATTTTTATATGCACATATAGAATCCTACCTGGTCCCACACGTACATTCTTGGGAGGTGGCTGAATTTTCAGACACAAATTGTGAGAAGAGATCACTCCTCCTAAATGCTGTTGGAAATGAAAATTCAACATATGTGTGAGCTTCCTTTTTAAACTAAATTATGTATAACTTTTTGTAATGAATGTATGAACGTATATATCAATATTAGATATCCTATATTTTTTCAGATATCAATTCAATCCACTATTTAAAGTTGGAACTAGTTATATTATTTATTCACTGAATGGTCTATTCATACAATATCTCTATATTCATAGACACAGGGTACACCTATTTGTGCCCCCAATACTAATTTATATATGTTCAAAATATTGCTCCCAGAAATGGTGGAAGAAATACTCATGTCACATGATATACATATACATTTTATCACAGTAATATTCTGGACACAAAAAGCAAATATCACACTAATGATTGTACCAATGTAAAGGTCATTTGAGCGTCGGAGGAAGAGACCACCAAAAGATTGTCTCATGCAACAGCAAAGGGTTTATTGGGGGTCCAGCATGCTGGGGCTCAGAGCTCAGTTGTATAGAGAAGAGAGCCCTGAGAACAGCTTAAGCAGAGCTTATTTACTTTCCTTGGAGAGGTCAGGGAGGGAAGTTTATTGATGGTTCAGGGCGAGTGGCCGGTTTGCGTGCAACCGGGTGAGGGAGAACAATCTGCAGTTTAGCAGTTGGGGACTGCACATTCTGGGAATAAGATTAGCAAATAGCTCTCATGATTTCAACAGTGTTTTGTTAAGCATACAGAAAAACAGGAAGTGACAAATACCTTTTTTATTAACCTTTCATTCCCCACTTCTTCTCGTTACTTTTAATCATAAATGTGATCATTGGACGGTGTCATATTTTATGCCTGCTAGTGGCGTATATTTTTGTCTGATTACCAAAAGTTTAACTTGTCCAATTTGAGCTTGAAGAAATGAAACTACATGGTGGAGCAAGCAAGTTCCTACAGTTAGCAAATAATGAGGATTATTAATGGACCAGCCAGGGCTGATAAAAGCGTAGTTAACCCGGGGGACTATGTTAACGAAGACTCAAACCACCCTTTTTGGGCCTCTCTCTTTTGTTGACGCTCTTCAAGGCGTCTTCTTAATTTACTCATATATTCTTTTACAACCAGTATGGTCGGCATAAAAAAACATTGTTCCCTCAATGTAGCATAAATGCCCCCTTTTCTCATGAAAAGGAGTTCCAACCCTCGCCTGTTCTGTTATACAACTTTAGAGAGAGAGGTTCAAGATTCCTGTAAAGCTGTGATGGAGGTTTTTACTATCTTTAAGATTTTGTATACTGCTGCTTCTAATTGGGTCATTTCTTGTGTCCCATGAACTAGAGCAGTGGTTCCTGTGCCCACCCCTGCAGCAATTCCTATTCCCAAAAGGATCGCTAAAGTGAGGAAAACGGGTTCCTGGCAGAACCGGGTTGTATGCCCCACTATTTGAACTTTAAATGATACTGTGTCATGATAGAGCACTCTGGGAAACATCTGCATCATTACATTATTAATCATATCTGTTGACCATTTTATGAAAACATAAACAATGTTTAAGTATATAGAATTATACTGTTTTAGGTATGGAAAAGGCAAGGTACCTAAGATAGAATGGAAGACAGGGAAACAGTTATATTTAGTTGCAACCTGATTTAGAAGGCATTGCTTCTGTTGTAATCAATGAATCCCCTGAACCTCAAGTTTAGTTAGTTTCATAATTTTGTACCCAACTTGTAAGGGAAGGGGCTCAGAAGTTCACAGTCTGCAGAATTTCACAAAAAGAAGATTTGGTTTTTTTTTTTTCCCTCTGTTCTGGGCAAGTAACATTTTTAAGGACACCTAAGCTTTTTTCTTCTCTCTTTTTTTTTTCTACCTGCCAGCTGTTACCATGGAGCCCAGTTGGTAACTTCTTTATCTTAGAAATGTAGCCATCTCTTTGAAGCCCCAGCTCAAGGACAGGGGCCTTGTTCACATATTTTGTTAAAAACTAGTATGGGGGTGTCTAGCTTAGGAGTGTTGATTTTTCAAGCCAGTGCCCAAGTAGAACAGGCAACACGAAAACAGGAAGTTTATCTACATTGAACTCTTTTATAGGGTCTCTTTTGCTGAAAGTCCTAAAGTTAGCCATGGTGAAAACTTCTGGAGAATTCAGTTCAGACTTTTCTGTGGGCCTGGTACAGAGGGGGAAGATGGGAAAGGCGGGGGGTAAGACCCGGTTGGTGGATCTGAGTATGAGGAAGGAGAGATATAAAAGAATAATAGGAAAGGGGTTTGTGATTTTCCTAGCAACAACAACTTGAGCAGTAGAACAGATAGTGCCAAGGGGAAGACCGAAGTGAGTATCCCAAAAAGCCTGTGAGGGCTTTTCAATTCTTAGTAAACTGTTTTCAGTGATGACAAAGCAACTTTAAAGGCCATTTTCATTACATCTTGGATAGGGGTCTGAGGGTTCTCCTCAGCTGGTTTGAGCTTTGGGTTAGCTGGTAAGAGGACCTGGTGGGACGGGGTGCAGGCACTGACAGGAGAAGAGAGGAGGGAGTGGGTGGAGGGGTGCCTCAGTGCCTGCTACCTCAGCAAGGGGGCAATGGTCTGAGAACCGGCGGAGGTTTGGGTTTTGGATCTAGTAATTGGAGGGGAGAAATCAGGTTGCTGAGGTGGGAGTGACAGCAGAAAGTCTGTAGCAGAAGGCTGAGGGTAAGAATCTATTGGAGAAGAATAGTTCAGGATGTGAGCAAAGGAGGGAAAAGGCTTCCACATAGGGGAATCTCCTTTCACTCTTTTGAGCACTTGCAGAAGTTAAAAAGGTCACACAGAATTTGAGGACCTAGAGGCCCCTCTGTGGGCCATCAGTTTTCTTTCTCTATTTGTTAATATGGTCAATGCTGTGTACTTAATTTGATGAGCAGTTGTTTTCCACCAGGCACCCCCTGTATGCTCACATGCCCATGACTTACAGAAGAAGTCAGCTTTTCCCCCACACAGCTATGGCTGTTTGTGGCTTTGTTACTCTGCCTGGCAAACATAGTAATCTAGGCTAGCCAACCTGCATCTGGCTAGCGTGTCCCTATATCCATAATATTTGTTTCCATTATCTATGGTACAGAAGGTATTTAATGGAATTTTAGTGGGATCCTCTTCATCAGGAATATCTCAATAGGAAAGACCAATAGCCAGCTGACAAATGTCTGGATGGAGAGAAGGCCACCAGGTACCTAAGTGGGCTGTATGCAAGATAGACCATACTTTTTGTCTAGTAGAATTTGTGATCAGCAATTGCTGCTGAACAGGCTGATGAGGGTTAGGACTACTGGTGGCCAAGGGGAGAGTCTATAGCCATATCTGTATGGCGAATACAAAATTTGAAAGGGTTACCAGTCTTTTCCAGTTTCCAGCCAGAGTCTGGACAGGGCACAGGCTTGAGACTTGAGGCATGGATCCAGGAAGTGATTCCGTCTACTTTTACCGCTGTAGGTGTTATAAGTAGCACCTGGTATGGTTCTTTCCAGCGGGGTTCCAGGGATGACACCTGATGTCATCTTATGTAGATGAAGTCTCTTGATATTGATGTGGAGTCCCCTCGTCTGCAGGTTGGTAGGCAGTGGCTAGGTGTTTCAACAGGTATCGCTGAGTTCTTTCGAGAACTTTTAGTCTGTCAAGCAAGGGGGTGTGGAAGGGATCGTTCGGTCTTAGAGTTGGGGTTAGGTCCCTTACTGGAGGAGGGACACCATTGAGAATTTCATAGGGGGTGAGGTTACACAAAGAAACAGAGGGAGAATTTCTTGCATGAAACAGTGCATAAGGCTGGAGCATAGTCCAATCTTTTATGCTGGTCTCTAAGCTTAATTTCTTTAAGGTCTCTTTAATGGTTCTATTTATTTTTTACCTGTACTGCGCTCTGGGGTCTACAAGCACAATGTAACTTCCAATTAATTTCTAGGGTCCTGGCTAACCCCTGACTTACCTGGGCCATGAACGCCGGTCCATTATCAGAACCTATTACTTTAGGCCGGCCGTATCTTGGAAAATATCTTTCAGGATATTCTTGACCATCATTTGCGCTGTTAATTTTTATTTTGTGGGAAAGGCTTAAATCCATCCTGAAAATGTATCTACAAAGACTAAGAGATATTTAAGTCCATACCATGCTGGCTTAATTTCAGTAAAGTCCACTTCTCAGAATTGTCCTGGTCTGGTTCCTCATAGGTACTTTCCTGCAGGAAGCTTGGAATGGTAAGCATTAACCAATTGACATATCTGACAGGCTTTTGTTACCCGTTCAGATATTTCCTTTCGCTGTGAGTTGGTTAATTGAAAACTCTGTTCTTGATCCTTCAGGAATGCCTGCAGTTTCTTTTAACCAAGGTGAGTGAGTTGATGTACATTTTTAAAGTAGTGTAGGGCTTTCTGTAATTGAAGGCTGGGCTCAGTGAAGTTGAGGAATTCAATGTCAGTGTCCTTAGATGTTATCAAAAGCTTGCTGGTGCTCAAAGGGTCCATTGGAATTGGGCATCCTCATTTAACAGCGGGTATAAAGGAGAAGCTAAGAACACAAACCCAGGTATCCATACCTTCAAAAGCCAGCAGTCCCAAGAAACTCTCTTGAGTTGTCTCTTGTTAGATGGGGGTGGTATCTGCACAATGGTTTTTTTCTCGGCAGAGAGCCCTGAGAACAGCTTAATCAGACCTTATATACTTTTCTTGGAGTGGGCAGGGAGGGAAACTTATCGATGGGTCAGAGCAAGTGGGAGGTTTGGTACAAGCGGGTGAGGGAGTACAATCCTCAGTTTGGCAGTTGGGGACAGCACATTCTGGGAACAAAATTAGCAAACAGTTCTCCAGATTTCAACAGTGTTTTGTTAAGCATACAGAAAAACAGGAAGTGACAAGTGCCTATTTTATTAACCTTTCACCAAAGCGAAATAGAACGTGAGCTTGGATTACAAAAACAACCATGTCCAGGTTGCCTAATGCTCTCAAATGTCAATCCTATTGGTGACTACATATTTGTTTCTTCCAAAGATTATATATTCAACATCAACCATGTTGAAAATGTCTAATCCTATCACTCACTTTATACTTTGCCTGATTTCATGTCTCTATTGATATCTGCATTCTTGCATGTTTTCCCCCATTCATCATTGTGACTGACTCTTCACATATGCTGATATTTTGTTCACTCTCTACCCAAACTTGATTGCTAAAGAACTTTTGGTCTAAATCCTATACTCACTCTTTTTCCTGAACCTACCGACTATCTTCCTAATCCTACCGACTATCCCTTTTAGACAGGAAGTTCTCTTCTACCTTCAATCATCCAAGGTACAAGGTCCTATGCCATTGTATATTGATTTATCTCGGACATCTGTGCAGAACCTAATTCAATGCTAAGTATCCCAATCAAGGGCCCTTCTGGACTTCAAATCTTACCTTGATTTCTGTTTTCATAATTACTTTGAAAATTTAATAAAATAGTGTTTGCCAAGGAACTGACTTCATTCAGTTCCTGAAGGAATTGACCTACCTCACTTCTTTGGTGATGGAACTCTCTTAACTTGGGTTCCAGGAAGACAGGAACACACAGCCAGTCCCAGTCCCAGTACCAGTGGGCTAACTTGTTTGGATTTACCAAGGACAGAGTGTGTCTTTTTTGGTACCTACTGATGTGAGGATGGTCAGATGCGAGGAGAGCCTTCCCTGAGAAAGCATGTAGTGGTCAGCGCAGGCTCCTGACAACTTCACAGAGTTTGACAAAAAGACCAGATCTGAGACAGAACAGGCCACCTTGGGGGAACATAGTATGGCCCACCAGTCAGAGGAGACTCTGGATAGTCACAGACTTACATGGAGGAAGGAGGTGCCTTTTTGAGTGTGGATGTGAGTTTGTGGTTTTGTCTCATGTTCTGAGAATAGGTAGAAAAGGCGGTTTGCTTGGTTTGGAGTGGACTGTTTTTAGAAAGTCCTTTGACAAGGCGAGTGTTTCTGTGTCTGTGTATCCCACTGTGTCCGTGGTTGTAGACATTAGAAAAGAGAATGCATCAATGGATGTTTCCTGTCTAGTAGAAAGCTTCCCAGCATTCATCCTACCCATTATAGGAATGGACTGCCTTTTGTCTTATCGATGGGCAACACCTACTATCTTCCTAAGTTCCTGTTTTCTTCCTGAATTCTGGCCACTCGCCAGAATAGGCTCATGGTTTTGTTTCCAAAATATGTACCACTTCTAAATTCTGCGAAATGGCCATGTAATGGATAGCTGAAGGGAATGGCAAGCATCTCAGAAAACTCAGATATCAGTGTGACCAGAAAAGTCTCAGTGGAGAAACCCTGCTTTGGGCCTTTTGCTTACATATTGTTCTGTTGCCCTGAATGTCAGGAAGGTCTTTGCCTCAGGCCACCACTTTGTGAAGCCTGAAAAAAACAGTTTTCAAATGGAAATGAATGGGCCTCACCAGTGGCCACGTGGCCACCCAGATCAATAAATTTGCTTAATTGCTTTGGAAAGGGATGTGTCTGAATCAGCCTCCTGGCCCTGTGTGAGGCAGTGGCTTAGATTCTCAGCACCTGATGAATCTAAAGAAAGATCCAATGTGTGCATCCAAAACCAAAATGGCAAAAAGATTAGTCATTGTGGATGAAGTCTCTTGCCTTCCTCTATTAGATTCCTGACCTCCATCAAGGGAGTATAGGGATTTTTTGGGTCAAATGAGTTCTTCCAATCCCTGCAGAGGTGCTTGTGTTTAATCATGACTCCAAATCAAATAAGGAATCAATACCTGACAGTCAGTAGGCCTCAAATTGTAGAAGAAGAGCAGTATTAATGGCAGAACTATGTGATCAATCCTGGTTCACTTCAAGGGTGTCCAGGCCACCCTGAGTTTAGGCAAATGAAGGGCAAGGGAGCTTATT